>NC_064857.1:69037456-69329956 GCF_024139225.1 Suncus etruscus | reverse complement strand
AGAGTCTTTAGGGTTTTCTAAGTAGAGTATCATGTCATCTGCAAACAGTGAGAGCTTGACTTCTTCCTTTCCTATCTGGATTCCCTTGATATCCTTTTCTTGCCTAATCGCTATAGCAAGTACTTCCAGTGCTATGTTGAATAGGAGTGGTGAGAGAGGACAGCCTTGTCTTGTGCCAGAATTTAGAGGGAAGGCTTTCAGTTTTTCTCCATTGAGGATAATATTTGCCACTGGCTTGTGGTAGATGGCCTTCACTATATTGAGAAAGGTTCCCTCCATTCCCATCTTGCTGAGAGTTTTGATCAAGAATGGGTGTTGGACCTTATCAAATGCTTTCTCTGCATCTATTGATATGATCATGTGGTTTTTATTTTTCTTGTTATTGATGTTGTGTATTATGTTGATAGATTTACGGATGTTAAACCAGCCTTGCATTCCTGGGATGAAACCTACTTGATCGTAGTGGATGATCTTCTTAATGAGGCATTGAATCCTATTTGCCAGGATTTTGTTGAGGATCTTTGCATCTGCATTCATCAGTGATATTGGTCTGTAATTTTCTTTTTTGGTAGCGTCTCTGTCTGGTTTAGGTATCAAGGTGATGTTGGCTTCATAAAAGCTATTTGGAAGTGTTTCTGTTTGTTCAATTTCATGAAAGAGTCTTGCCAAGATTGGCAGTAGTTCCTCTTGGAAAGTTTGATAGAATTCATTAGTGAATCCATCTGGACCTGGGCTTTTGTTTTTCGGCAGACATTTGATTACTGTTTTAATTTCATCAATGGTGATGGGGGTGTTTAGATATGCTACATCCTCTTCCTTCAACCGTGGAAGATTATAAGAGTCCAAGAATTTATCCATTTCTTCCAGGTTCTCATTTTTAGTGGCGTAGAGTTTTTCAAAGTAGTTTCTGATTACCCTTTGAATCTCTGTCATATCAGTAGTGATCTCTCCTTTTTCATTCCTGATACGAGTTATCAAGTTTCTCTCTCTCTCTTTCTTTGTTAGGTTTGCCAGTGGTCTATCAATCTTGTTTATTTTTTCAAAGAACCAACTTCTGCTTTCGTTGATCTTTCGGATTGTTTTTTGAGTTTCCACTTCGTTGATTTCTGCTCTCAGCTTTGTTATTTCCTTCTGTCTTCCTGTTCTTGGGTCCTTTTGTTGAGCATTTTCTAGTTCTATTAGCTGTGTCATTAAGCTACTCAGGTAAGCTCCTTCTTCCTTCCTGATGTGTGCTTGCAAAGCTATAAATTTTCCTCTCAGTACTGCTTTTGCTGTGTCCCATAAGTTCTGAGAGTTTGTGTCTTTATTGTCATTTGTTTCCAGGAACCTTTTTATTTCCTCCTTGATTTCATCTCGGACCCACTGGTTATTGAGCATGAGGCTGTTTAACTTCCAGGTGTTAAAGTGTTTCTTCTGAGTCCCTTTGGAGTTCACAAATAATTTCAGAGCCTTGTGGTCAGCGAAGGTAGTCTGCAAAATTTCTATCCTCTTGATCTTATGGAGGTATGTTTTATGTGCCAGCATGTAGTCTATCCTGGAGAATGTCCCATGTACATTGGAGAAGAATGTGTATCCAGGTTTCTGGGGATGGAGTGTCCTATATATATCCACTAGGCCTCTTTCTTCCATTTCTCTCCTCAGGTCTAGTATATTCTTGTTGGGTTTCAGTCTGGTTGACCTGTCCAGTGTTGACAAAGCCGTGTTTAGGTCCCCCACAATTATTGTGTTGTTGTTGATATTATTTTTCAGATTTGTCAGCAGTTGTATTAAATATTTTGCTGGCCCCTCATTCGGTGCATATATGTTTAGGAGAGTGAATTCTTCCTGCTCTACGTACCCCTTGATTAATATAAAATGTCCATCTTTGTCCCTTACAACCTTCCTGAGTATAAAGTTTGCATTATCTGATATTAGTATGGCCACTCCAGCTTTTTTATGGGTGTTGTTTGCTTGGATAACTTTTCTCCAGCCTTTTATTTTGAGTCTATGTTTGTTCTGACTATTCAGGTGCGTTTCTTGTAGGCAGCAGAAGGTTGGATTGAGTTTTTTGATCCATTTAGCCACTCTGTGTCTCTTAACTGGTGCATTTAGTCCATTGACGTTGAGAGAAAGAATTGTCCTGGGATTTAACGCCATCTTTATTTCAAAATTTGGTGTGTCTTTTGGGTAGTCTTGTCTTAGATTAGGTCTTTCAGTTTTTCTCTTAAGACTGGTTTTGTGTCTGTGAAGTTTCTGAGCTGTTTTTTGTCTGTGAAACCATGTATTCTTCCATCAAACCGGAAAGTGAGTTTTGCTGGGTATAGTATTCTGGGTGAAGCATTCATTTCATTCAGTCTTGTCACAATATCCCACCACTGCTTTCTGGCATTGAGCGTTTCTGGTGACAGGTCTGCTGTAAATCTCAGGGAAGCTTGCTTGAACATGATTTCCCCTTTTGATCTTGCTGTTTTCAGAATTCTGTCTCTATCTGTGGGATTTGTCATTGTGACTAGGATGTGTCTTGGGGTGGTTTTTCTGGGATCTCTTTTGGTTGGTACTCTTCGGGCATGCAGGATTTGATCACATATATTCTTTAGCTCTGGGAGTTTCTCTTTAATGATGTTCTTGACCATTGATTCTTCCTGGAAATTTTCTTCCTGGGTCTCTGGGACTCCAATGATTCTTAAGTTGTTTCTGTTGATCTTATCATAGACTTCTATTTTCGTCTGTTCCCATTCTTTGACTAATTTTTCCATTGTCTGCTCATTTGCTTTAAGTTTTTTGTCCAATCTCTCCTGCTGTATGGAATTGTTATGTATCTCATCTTCCACAGCACCAAGTCTATTCTCAGCTTCTGATACCCTGTCCCAGAGCTTATCCATTTTGTCATTCACTTCGTTTACTGAGTTTTTCAGGCCTGTTAGTTGACATGTTATTTCAGTTTGGAGTTTTGTCATTTCTGCCTTCATATTTTCTTGGTTCTTATTAGTGTTCTGTTCAACTCGATCCATGGTTTCTTGGAGTCTGTTGAGCACCTTCCATATTGCTAGTCTAAAGTCCTTATCTGAGAGGTTGATTAGTTGTTCAGTCATTATCTGGTCCTCAGAATTGTCATCTTCATTCTCTATGTCTGATGCTGGCCTGCGCTGTTTCCCCATTGTCACATTTGTATTGTGGGTTTTTCTACGTGTTGTAGTGGTATTCATTGTCTATATGATGTAGGCAGCACACTCCTCTGGCTCCTCCCTTTCTGGATGGGCTGACTTGCCTCTAAGGGAGGGGAGTCCTCCGTGGATGAAGCCTCACACTGGGTCAAATCTTAGGCCCGAGCATGTAACAGAGAAGACAGTCCAGAGAGAAATGTTTGCTTCTGTGATATAGCGCCGTTCTTAGTGTGATTTTTCCTTCTTGTTGCAATGGAGTTCTTTCCTTAGAAAGAGTGCACGGCCGCGTAGCGAAGTGGAGCGGCCGTGCTCCTCTGAGCCTCTTTTTGCCCCACTCGCAAGAGTTTCACGCAAGAGGACAGTAGACAGACATAGACAGGTCACACTCACAGTCTTTCACAGCTGTGCCCCACTGGGCCGGTGTACTTTCGCGGATTTTCCCCGCCTGGTGTCACACACAGGGAGCCAGCTTTTGCAAAGGATAGCCGGCTTTTATGCTCTGAAGTCCCTCCCTGAAAATGGCGTCTGGGCGAGCGAGGTTTCTGGAGGCTCTTTTTGCCCCACTCGCAAGAGTTTCACGCAAGAGGACAGTAGACAGACATAGACAGGTCACACTCACAGTCTTTCACAGCTGAGCCCCACTGGGCCGGTGTACTTTCGCGGATTTTCCCCGCCTGGTGTCACACACAGGGAGCCAGCTTTTGCAAAGGATAGCCGGTTTTTATGCTCTGAAGTCCCTCCCTGAAAATGGCGTCTGGGCGAGCGAGGTTTCTGGAGGCTCTTTTTGCCCCACTCGCAAGAGTTTCACGCAAGAGGACAGTAGACAGACATAGACAGGTCACACTCACAGTCTTTCACAGCTGAGCCCCACTGGGCCGGTGTACTTTCGCGGATTTTCCCCGCCTGGTGTCACACACAGGGAGCCAGCTTTTGCAAAGGATAGCCGGCTTTTATGCTCTGAAGTCCCTCCCTGAAAATGGCGTCTGGGCGAGCGAGGTTTCTGGAGGCTCTTTTTGCCCCACTCGCAAGAGTTTCACGCAAGAGGACAGTAGACAGACATAGACGGGTCACACTCACAGTCTTTCACAGCTGAGCCCCACTGGGCCGGTGTACTTTCGCGGATTTTCCCCCATGATACAAGTTTTTATGAGATAATTGCAAATGACCATGGAGATTATTTTATTTAATTCTTATTCATCCATAGGATATTTTATTTACACAATAAATATTTTGTTAAATATGAAATATATATTTGGTATTATATGAATAGTATTTATGAGGTTTTAAGTATAACTTGCATGTTGTGTTTTATTAAAACTGAATAGAAAGAAACTAGACATTAGAGAAGTTGTTCCATCTTCCAAATTTAACAGTTTCAATTAGGTCTGCAGTTTCCTAAATATTTCTTTTTTTCTTTTTAATTTTTAGGCTTCATCTGGTGATCTTCAGGACTTACTCCTAATAATACTACTGGTGAGCTCAGGGAACCATATTGTCTTTTCAGCCCCTGATTTTTATTTATTATATTAAAATGCAAGAATATATTTTAACACAGAAATTTGATGCAATATAATCAATTCTTAAAAAATTCCTAGCATTATAAAAGTCTGGTTGTATTTTAAGATTTTATTGGTCTTTTGCTGTCACTTAGTTAAAAATAAATAATTGTTAAATAATAAGTACTGAGAAATCTGCTCTCCCAGACGCCATTTCCAGGGCGGGTCTCCAGAACGTGAAAACCGGCGGGCTTTCGCAGAAGCCAGCTGCCCTGTTTGGGACATCAGGCAGGGAAAAGCCATGAATCTGCGCCCGCCCAGTGGAGCCTAACTGTGAGTGCTCCTTGTAAGTGTTTCTCTACTGTCCTCTTGCGTGAAACTCTTGGGAGTGGGGCCAAAGAGGCTCCAGAAATCTGCTCTCCCAGATGCCATTTCCAGGGCGGGTCTCCAGAACGTGAAAACCGGCGGGCTTTCGCAGAAGCCAGCTGCCCTGTTTGGGACATCAGGCAGGGAAAAGCCACGAATCTGCGCCCGCCCAGTGGAGCCTAACTGTGAGTGCTCCTTGTAAGTGTTTCTCTACTGTCCTCTTGCGTGAAACTCTTGGGAGTGGGGCCAAAGAGGCTCCAGCGCAGCACGGCCACTCCGCTTCGCTACGCGGCCGTGCGCTCTTTCTAAGAAAAGAACACCATCGTAACAAGAAGAAAAAATCACACTAAGAACTTAGCTATAACACAGAAGCAAGCATTCCTCTTCGAACTGTCTTCTCCGTTGAATGCTTGGGCCTAAGATTTGATCCAGTGTGAGGCTTCATCCACAGAGGACTCCCCTCTCGTAGAGGCAAGTCAGCCCATCCAGAAAGGGCGGAGCCAGAGAAGTGTGCTGCCTACATCATCTAGCCAATGAATACCACCACAACACGTAGAAAAACCCAAAATACAAGTGTGACAATGGGGAAACAACGCAGGCCAGCATCAGACATAGAGAATGAAGAGGACAATTCTGATGACCAGATAATGGCCAACCAACAAATCAACCTCTCAGATAAGGACTGTAGACTAGCAATATGGAATATGTTCAAAGAACTCAAAGAAACCATGAATCGAGTTGAACAGAACACTAATAAGAACCAAGAATATATGAAGACAGAAATCACAAAACTCCAAACTGAAATAACATATCAATTAACAAGCCTGAAAAAGTCAGTAAACGAAGTGAATGACAAAATGGATAAGCTCTGGGACAGGGTATCAGAAGCTGAGAATAGACTTGGTGCTGTGGAAGATGAGATACATAACAATTCCATACAGCAGGAGAGATTGGACAAAAAACTTAAAGCAAATGAGCAGACAACGGAAAAATTAGTCAAAGAATGGGAACAGATGAAAATAGAAGTCTATGATAAGATCAACAGAAACAACTTAAGAATCATTGGAGTCCCAGAGACCCAGGAAGAAAATTCCCAGGAAGAATCAATGGTCAAGAACATCATTAAAGAGAAACTTCCAGAGCTAAAGAATATAGGTGATCAAATCCTACATGCTCGAAGAGTACCAACCAAAAGAGACCCCAGAAAAAACACCCCAAGACACATCCTAGTCACAATGACAAATCCCACAGATAGAGACAGAATTCTGAAAACAGCAAGATCAAAAGGGGAAATTACGTTCAAGCAAGCTTCCCTGAGATTTACAGCAGACCTGTCACCAGAAACACTCAATGCCAGAAAGCAGTGGTGGGATATTGTGACAAGACTGAATGAAATGAATGCTTCACCCAGAATACTATACCCAGCAAAACTCACTTTCCGGTTTGACGAAAGAATACATGGTTTCACAGACAAAAAACAGCTCAGAAACTTCACAGACACAAAACCAGTCTTAAGAGAAAAACTGAAAGACCTAATCTAAGACAAGACTACCCAAAAGACACACCAAATTTTGAAATAAAGATGACGTTAAATCCCAGGACAATTCTTTCTCTCAACGTCAATGGACTAAATGCACCAGTTAAGAGACACAGAGTGGCTAAATGGATCAAAAAACTCAATCCAACCTTCTGCTGCCTACAAGAAACGCACCTGAATAGTCAGAACAAACATAGACTCAAAATAAAAGGCTGGAGAAAAAATATCCAAGCAAACAACACCCATAAAAAAGCTGGAGTGGCCATACTAATATCAGATAATGCAAACTTTATACTCAGGAAGGTTGTAAGGGACAAAGATGGATATTTTATATTAATCAAGGGGTATGTAGAGCAGGAAGAATTCACTCTCCTAAACATATATGCACCGAATGAGGGGCCAGCAAAATATTTAATACAACTGTTGACAAATCTGAAAAATAATATCAATAACAACACAATAACTGTGGGGGACCTTAACACGGCTTTGTCAACACTGGATAGGTCAACCAGACTGAAACCCAACAAGAATATACTAGACCTGAGGAGAGAAATGGAAGAAAGAGGCTTAGTGGATATATATAGGACACTCCACCCCCAGAAACCTGGATACACATTCTTCTCCAATGTACATGGGACATTCTCCAGGATAGACTACATGCTGGCACATAAAACATACCTCCATAAGATCAAGAAGATAGAAATTTTGCAGACTGCCTTTGCTGACCACAAGGCTCTGAAATTATTTGTGAACTCCAAAGGGACTCAGAAGAAAAACCTTAACACCTGGAAGTTAAACAGCCTCATACTCAATAATCAGTGGGTCCGAGATGAAATCAAGGAGGAAATCAAAAGGTTCCTGGAAACAAATGACAATAAAGACACAAACTATCAGAACTTATGGGACACAGCAAAAGCAGTACTGAGAGGAAAATTTATAGCTTTGCAAGCACACATCAGGAAGGAAGAAGGAGCTTACCTGAGTAGCCTAATGACACAGCTAATAGAACTAGAAAATGCTCAACAAAAGGACCCAAAGATAGGAAGACAGAAGGAAATAACAAAGCTGAGAGCAGAAATCAATGAAGTGGAAACCCAAAAAAAAATCCGAAAGATCAACGAAAGCAGAAGTTGGTTCTTTGAAAAAATAAACAAGATTGATAGACCACTGGCAAACCTAACAAAGAAAAAGAGAGAGAGAAACTTGATAACTCGTATTAGGAATGAAAAAGGAGAGATCACTACTGATATGAGAGAGATTCAAAGGGTAATCAGAAACTACTTTGAGAAACTCTACGCCACTAAAAATGAGAACCTGGAAGAAATGGATAAATTCTTGGACTCTTATAATCTTCCACGGTTGAAGGAAGAGGATGTAGCACATCACCATAGATGAAATTAGAATGGTAATCAAAGGTCTGCCGAAAAACAAAAGCCCAGGCCCAGATGGATTCACTAATGAATTCTTTCAAACTTTCCAAGAGGAACTACTACCAATCCTGGCAAGACTCTTTCATGAAATTGAACAAACGGAAACACTTCCAAATAGCTTTTATGAAGCCAACATCACCTTGATACCTAAACCAGACAGAGATGCTACAAAAAAAGAAAATTACAGACCAATATCGCTGATGAATGCAGATGCAAAGATCCTCAACAAAATCCTGGCAAATAGGATTCAATGCCTCATTAAGAAGATCATCCACTATGATCAAGTAGGTTTCATCCCAGGAATGCAAGGCTGGTTTAACATCCATAAATCTATCAACATCATACACAACATCTATAACAAGAAAAATAAAAACCACATGATCATATCAATAGATGCAGAGAAAGCATTTGATAAGGTCCAACACCCATTCTTGATCAAAACTCTCAGCAAGATGGGAATGGAAGGAACCTTTCTCAATCTAGTTGAAGCCATCTACCTCAAGCCAACGGCAAATATTATCCTCAATGGAGAAAAACTAAAAGCCTTCCCTCTAAATTCTGGTACAAGACAAGGCTGTCCTCTCTCACCACTCCTATTCAACATAGCACTGGAAGTACTTGCTATAGCGATTAGGCAAGAAAAAGATATCAAGGGAATCCAGATAGGAAAGGAAGAAGTCAAGCTCTCACTGTTTGCAGATGACATGATACTCTACTTAGAAAACCCTAAAGACTCTACCAAAAAGCTTCTAGAAACAATAGACTCATATAGCAAGGTGGCAGGCTACAAAATTAACACACAAAAATCAATGGCCTTTCTATACACCAACAGTAATAAGGAAGAAATGGACATTAAGAAAACAACCCCATTCACAATAGTGCCACACAAACTCAAATATCTTGGAATCAACTTGACTAAAAATGTGAAGGACCTATACAGAGAGAACTATAAAACTCTGCTCCAAGAAATAAGAGAGGACACGCGGAAATGGAAATGCATACCTTGCTCGTGGATTGGCAGGATTAACATCATCAAAATGGCAATACTCCCCAAGGCATTATACAGATTTAATGCTATCCCTCTAAAGATACCCATGACATTCTTCAAAGAAGTGGATCAGACACTTTTGAAATTCATTTGGAACAATAAACACCCTCGAATAGCCAAAGCAATCATTGGGAAAAAGAATATGGGAGGAATTACTTTTCCCAACTTTAAACTGTACTACAAAGCAATAGTTATCAAAACAGCATGGTATTGGAATAAGGACAGGCCCTCAGATCAGTGGAATAGGCTTGAATACTCAGAAAATTTTCCCCAGACATACAATCAACTAATTTTTGATAAGGAGCAGGAAACCCTAAATGGAGCAAGGAAAGCCTCTTCAACAAGTGGTGTTGGCACAATTGGATAGCTGCCTGCAAAAAATTGAACTTAGGCCCCCAGCTATCATCATGTACGAAGGTAAAATCCAAATGGATTAAAGACCTCGATATCAGCCCCCAAACCATAAGATATATAGAACAGCACATAGGCAAGACACTCCAGGACATTACAGGCATCTTCAAGGAGGAAACTGCACTCTCCAAGCAAGTGAAAGCAGAGATTAACAGATGGGAATATATTAAGCTGAGAAGCTTCTGCACCTCAAAGGAAATAGTGCCCAGGATACAAGAGCCACCCACTGAGTGGGAGAAACTATTCACCCAATACCCATCAGATAAGGGGCTAATCTCCAAAATATACAAGGCACTGACAGAACTTTACAAGAAAAAAACATCTAATCCCATCAAAAAATGGGGAGAAGAAATGAACAGACACTTTGACAAAAAAGAATACAAATGGCCAAAAGACACATGAAAAAGTGCTCCACATCACTATTTATCAGGGAGATGCAAATCAAAACAACGATGAGATACCACCTCACACCACAGAGAATGGCACACATCACAAAGAATGAGAATAAACAGTGTTGGCGGGGATGTGGAGAGAAAGGAACTCTTATCCACTGCTGGTGGGAATGCCGTCTAGTTCAACCTTTATGGAAAGCGATATGGAGATTCCTCCAAAAACTTGAAATCGAGCTCCCATATGATCCAGCTATACCACTCCTAGGAATATACCCTAAGAACACAAAAATACAGTACAAAAACCCCTTTCTTACACCCATATTCATTGCAGCACTATTTACCATAGCAAGACTCTGGAAACAACCAAGATGCCCTTCAACAGATGAATGGCTAAAGAAACTGTGGTACATATACACAATGGAATATTATGCAGCTGTCAGGAGGGATGAAGTCATGAAATTTTCCTATACATGGATGTACACGGAATCTATTATGCTGAGTGAAATAAGCCAGAGAGAGAGAGAAAAACACAGAATGGTCTCACTCATCTATGGGTTTTAAGAAAAATGAAAGACATTCTTGCAATAATAATTTTTAGACACAAAAGAGAAAAGAGCTGGAAGTTCCAGCTCACCACAGGAAGCTCACCACAAAGAGTGATGAGTTTAACTAGAGAAATAACTACATTTTGAACTTTCCTAATAATGAGAATGTATGAGGGAAATGGAGAGCCTGTTTAGAGTACAGGCAGGGGTTAGGTGGGGAGGAGGGAGACTTGGGACATTGGTGGTGGGAATGTTGCACTGGTGATAGGTGGCGTTCTTTACATTACTGAAACCCAAACACAATCATGTATGTAATCAAGGTGTTTAAATAAAAATAAATAAATAAATAAATAAATAATAAGTACTGTTGGTTAGCTTAATTCTTTTTGTTGTTGTTGCTTTTGTTTAGTGTTATGCTTGGTGGCACTCATGGGTTGCTCCTAACTCTATGCTCAAGAGTTATACCTGGCAGGCTTGTGGGACCATATAGGATGCTGGGGTTCGAAACCCTGGTCAGCCATGTGCAAAACAAACACCCTACCCACTTTAGACCTGGTTAGATAAATTCTAAACATAACAAATTAGGATCATATTGCTTAGACCACCTATTTTCAGAAGTTATTGTGTAGAAAAAAATTGGTATAGAAAAAGCAAATTCACCTCAGGATACTTCCATATTCTGTTCTCCAACAAACTCTGGCTAAACGAGAAAATAATTCAAGTCTGCATGTTACTGAAACAGCAGAATCATTTCTACCAAGCTTGTTTGAGATTCTATTATCAAAAGTGCTCTTAAGAAATAACAAAGAAAAAAATTTATGATCATGATTTCAACATAAAAATTATATTTATGGCATAGTTTAAATCAGGGGTCCTCAAACTTTTTAAACAGGGGGCCAGTTCACTGTCCATCAGACCATTGGTGGGTCTGACTATAGTAAAAACAAAACTTATGAACGAATTCTTATGCACATTGCATATATCTTATTTTGCAATGAAGAAACAAAACAGATACAAATACAATATGTGGCCTGCGGGCCATAGTTTGAGGACCACTGGTTTAAATAATACTACTGGACTAAATAACTAAGATGTTAAAAAATAAATATTAAAAATCTACTTATCTCTGAGGCTACACTTATCAAGCATATGAACATCCTCAGTATGGAGGTGAAACATGTACAAACTTTATTTTTGCAATTAAAATACTACATAAGAAAAAAAGCAAAACCAACCAGGTTCAATCTCTTTTGCCTTCTAGCTGTACTATTTCTCAGGCCCCTGCTATATATTTTAACATTAAACAACTTTGAATGTTTTTTACAGCCATCTTCAATAATATTTATCATATTTCAAAATGATAAAGTTAGAGCATTCTTGAATAGATATTTATATCAAGAACGACTTAATATAATATATTTTCTAAAGTGTTTGAAAGCTATAACTAATGTCTAATATAGTTTCATTTTTCTATTTAGAGAGAAAAAGGGTGGATTTATAGTAAGAAAAATAAAGCTGACAGAAAAGTTTAAATACAAGCCTTCTGAATACAAAGCATACACTCCAGCCTTTTCAGCTATTTATCTAGTCCTCATTTTGGATTTTAAATAATTAATACTAAATGTCTGCTCAATTAAAATCTAAATAACAGCAGTATTTGGTATGTTAAAATTTAGCATTTACTAAGAAAATTGAAAAAAAAAAACCCACACTTTTACCTTTAGAATTAAAGGTCTTTCCATCTAACTCCTTCCTAAGTAAATAAAATCATCTATTTTACCTGAAGCATCAACTTTTTTTCCTTTAGAAACCCAACTATAAAGCCAGTTGTGGTTCACTAGGAACTTTCACCATTAGGACAAGCATACTTTAGTTAAGCCAGATAGCTTAAAATAATAAAAAGTTAGATTAAGTACAATTGTGATTCTATTCATGATGATTTTCTAAATTTTGGTTCAAAAGGCACTATGATGATCTGAAATGGGTCAACACTGTAGATTTCCATTTAAATTATAACAGTATGTCTTAATTCCCAACTCTCAGAGATGAAAACTTGATTAAATAATTCAATGTTTTAGGTAAGTAAAATAGGAGGAGAAAACCAGTATATTCCCTTGTACAATGTAATTACTAGATCCAACCCGATTCTTTGTCATTTGGGCCTTCTACTTTCCACAGGCTCAGAATAATCATGCTCTGACAAACATAAGTTTAATTCAAAATCTAGCATATTCTTTGAATTTTGTCTTTTGCTCATTTTCCTTCTTAAAGCAGGAAACTCACATTTCTTACTAGAAATAAAAATGAAGGTACCAGAGAGAAAAAGAATAATGGTACAATTTCATACATTCATGTCCGATCCTTTACATAATCAGAATTCTCAATGAATATTACAAAGGGAGTTCAGATAGTTTAGCTTTCGTACAAGAAACCATTTTAAAATTCTAATTAGATGAAAAAAGAAATATGGTTTTTATAAATTAAATTCTGCAATCACTTCAGTTAAAATCCCCCTTCTGTCAAATAATAAAAGTGCATATACAGTGTCTATTACTTAGCTGCTTTTATCAACTAGGTTCCAAACAATCCCTGATAAAAAGAATGAAATTTCATTATGAGAGGAAAATTTAATGAGATCTTATGAGCAATTAAAAAGATTATTTGCATAATTTTGCCTATTGGAAAAGAAAAAGCCATGCCAGAAAGGTTTAACAATAATCACATACCGAGGAGTGGAAAGGGGACTTGAAATGCTCTTCTTATTGCTCCTAAAGCCATGGGTAGCATTTTAGGAAGCTTATTAATATGCACATTGGAGTGACCTGATTTACCAGGTCTCTGCACTTAGGCGTGTTTTTAATCCAGGTGCGGAATCTAGGTGTTTTTATCTTGCTAAGGAAAGTTGGGATTACAGAAAAGGCCCATGTCTGATTATGTTTGTGGTCATATTTGTTTTAGTTAAGGGAAAAGAGAAACTACAAGGTATAGCTAGAGAGATTCACTTTGAAGTATCTTTGTCCTGACATTTACCCTTGTCACCCAGTCTTTGGCAAATAAAGTCATTAGAAATATCTGTTCCTAACCTCAAGGCAGTAAAAGTAGGCATATCAAAAAAATTACTTCCAAATGACAACAAACAGGGGCTGGAGCTGTGGCACAAGCAGTAGGGTGTTTGCCTTGCACACACTAACCTAGGATGGACCACAGTTCAATCCCCCGGTATTCCTTATGGTCCCCCAAGTCAGGAACAATTTCTGAGTGTATAAACCAGGAGTAACCCCTGAGCCTCACCAGGTGTGCCCAAAAAGCAAAAAAAAAAAAAAAAAAGACAACAAACAAGCAATTTTTCAACCTATTATATATGTAAAAAGAAATAAGAAAAGCTACCTCATAGGATTGCTGTGTAATGAGAGACAAAACACTTTTTGTTTTTTCAAATTAATTTCCTTTGTATGAAAGGCTACTCATTGTATGGACATAAACTATGTAAATAATAGTAAGACCCTATTAGCTGGAAAGCAACCCAACCCTAATGGGAAAAATATTTCAACTTACTGTCCATAATGTAGTAATGAGGTCAACTGAGGAGCCATCGCTGACTCTGAAGAGGTTTGGTATTTCTGCTTCCATGTCCCTTCCAATCAACACCTTTTACATGTCCTGACACTAGACTATCTTGGCTCATGCTGGAGGGGACAGACTGAAAACTAGGCACTCCCTCACTTTCTCGCAATTGCATATTATTTCCTCAGCTTATTTTTTATTGCTGTTCTAACTCTTGGGCCCTATGATTACCCATTGATACTAGTCACCTGCCTGAAGGCATGAGGTACATCTGTTTTATCTCCCAGGGGTGAAAACAACCCTCTCAGACCACAGAAGCAGGACCCTAAGTACAAGATAAGAGGGAGGGAGGGAAGCCAACTTCTCAGGCTAAGCTTCCAGCAAAAAGACTAGGAGGCACTGAAGACATTCCCAGACTCCCAGGAGAAATTCTGGCAGGCATTCTTCAAGCTTCTCTACTGAATTCTATTGCCTACAACTGGAAAAATCTATATTTGACTTTTCATTCTTTTATTTTTTTTCTTACTCTCCAATACTTTTGAGGTCCCTGGCTTATCTACCAAGAAATTTCACATTTTGTTTTCAGGGTTGTTCACACTCAAAAGACACACAGTAGAGCCAGAGCAGATAGAGCATTTGCCTTGCACATGGTTGACCCGGATTTGATTCCCAGCATCCCATAGGGTGCCCCCAGCCTATCAGGAATAATTTCTGAGTGCAGAACCAGAAATAATCCTTGAAAACTGCCAGGTGTAAAAAAATAAATAAAAATAAAACCACTGGCTCATAAGTCTGAAATATTACCATTTCAATTAAAATTCAGGGATCATTTCCCGTGGTGTCTTTTATGCAGACGAAAAATAAATGTGAAGTAGGAATGGTGGCAGAAAGATGATTAGGAGGAAACATTTTGGAAATAACAACATATATCTCTGTAGCAGCTCATTTTCATCTTCCTTAGTCCTAGGTATAGGGAGATGATGAGCTTTCAAAAGCTTTGAGAGATTAAAATGCAGAAGAGAATCTTAGTTGAAAATGCTTTTAACAGTCTTTTAATATAATACACTCTAGAATGAATTTTAGATTTTAAGATGGAAAGAAACATAATTTGTTAACACCTCCACCATTAGCACCAGATATCTTTGACCTTTAATTATGAAATTTCCAAGATGTACAGAGTGTACGGGAAATTTTCATAAATTCCCATGAGACTACAGCCCAGTTTTGACAATTGTTAGCATTTAACTGCTCTTACTTTGTCTAGTCCCTCATAATTTTTTCTTACATATAAAGTAAGACTCTGACTCTATAATTTTATCCAGAAATAGTTTAGTTGGCCTTTCTGTGAATTAAGGACATTATTTTATATAACCACCATGTTACCATGAAACCTAACAAAATTAGTATTAGTACAATTAGTGCAATCTAATATACAGAACTTATTAAATTACTTTTCTCAATTTTTCTTTAGTTTTGTTTATTTAAATCAATTTTTGTTTTGTTTTGTTTAAAGCTTCAGAGAGCTGTGCTCAATTCTTACTCCTGCCTATGCACTCAGAGATCTCTCCTGGCAGACTCGAGGGACATAAGTGGTGCCGGGGATCAGACTTTGGTTAGCTGCATACAAGGCAAGTGCATAATCCTCTGTACTCTATCTCTGCCCATAAATTAATAACTAAGCAAGGTACTACATTATATTTTGTTTTAGTAGCTCAAACATGTCTATGATTTTTTTTTAGTTTTTCTTACACCTTAAATAAAACTTTACTGAATTACAATTACAATACAACAAATGGTATAAATTGTAAATGTATGGTACTAAGGATTGGACAAATATATTCATTAGTATAATCACTTCATCAATAATGAAATATTTCATCATACCAACATATTTATTTGCCATCCTACCACAATTGAGGTTAATTTTAACAGATATTTTGGGGTACACACCCAGTGACACACAGGGGTTACTCCAGGCTATGTGCCCAGAAATTGCTCCTGGTTTGGGGGATCATATGGGACACTATGGAATGGTACCATGGTTCATTCTAGGTCAGTTTGTGCAAGGCAAACGCCCTACTGTTGCCACATACCATTATGGCCCCTTTAATGGATTTTTTTTTAATGCAGAGCTTACTTTTACTATTCTAAAACTGTACAAAATATGATACGAAATTGTGACTTTTTGTTTCAATATAATGTCACAGATTTAACCAGACTACTGCTTACATCAATATTACTACTGAGAATAGTATTCCATTGAATTAATAAGTAATTTTTTAGGGGCCGAAGTGCTGGCGCAAGCGGTAAGGCATCTGCCTTGCTCGCGCTAGTTTAGGATGGACCTTGGTTCGAACCCAGGAGTCCCCATATGGTTAGATCCCCTTATGGTCCCCCGAGCCAGGAGCGATTTCTGAGCACATAGTCAGGAGTAACCCCTGAGTGTCACCTGGTGTGGCCCAAGAACAAACAAATAAACAAAAAACTCAAAAAAAAACAACAAAAAGTAAATTTTGATATATCAATTGGGTAGTTTTTACTTCATGTCTGATCAATGGAACTACCCTAAATGTTCTTCCATATATATAATATACATATATATGTATAAATGTGTACATAAATTATGGATCTCTGATTATATTGTCTAAAAGGTTTTAGGGTAACAGGAGAGAAATTTTTTTATCATTAGTAAATATATATTTTAAAATAAACAACATAAATATATGTTAGAAAATTCATATTGTTTTAAAAGCACTTGCTGGCATTTTTGAGAGTTCTTACTGCTCTACATTCTCATCAATCTTAAAATTTTAATATTTTAATTGTTAACTATTCTAATAAGGTTTAATAGTATATTTTGTTTCTTTATACCCATGTAAATATAAAATTTTTATTATTAGCTAAGAGACAGTTGATATGTCCTAAGTAAGGATCATTCTACCTTTGTATTTTTTTATAATGGTATATTTTCTTTCATTTTTTTATTTTAAACAATGATTAAAGATGGTAAGTATACTTTATGTTATTGGTTCTTTTCCCTGTTATGCTTTTTAAATTATTATATATTTTCATCTTCAGATTCTTATGTTGCACAAATTTTTCTTTTTTTTTAATTTTTTTTAATTTTTTTTAATTTATTTAAACACCTTAATTACATACATGATTGTGTTTGGGTTTCAGTCATGTAAAGAACACCACCCATCACCAGTGCAACATTCCCATCACCAATGTCCCAAGTCTCCCTTCGCCCCACCCGACCCCCGCCTGTACTCTAGACAGGCTCTCCATTTTCCTCATACACAAATTTTTCTTATATGTACTCTTGATAAAATTCTATTTCAAGTATTTATTGAAAGAATTGCCACAGCTGTAATTTATTTCTTTTTTTTATTATCAAATTTTTCAAAAGTAATTGTGTTAAGCTTTGATTTTTTAGTTAAGCTTTGATGTATTTTTCTCTATTATAAATAATATAGTCTCTTTACTAAATATCACTGTTATAAAATATTCTTTTAAATGTTCTTATTATTATTTATGCTTATATCTATGGTTCCTTTTTAATTTCTTTGCAGTGCAGGAGTAGAATAAGAGTCTCTAAGTTCTTTGAATGAAAATGGATATCCAGTTTCTACAGACCCTCAGTAATTATCTTAGTAAAATAATCTACCCTTTTCCAAATAATAAACCTGTCATTGTGAAAAATCAACAGAGAATATATAGCTAGATATAGTCTAAATACTAATATTTATCACATTATTCAATCTGCTTAGAATCTTAACTATCATTTTGCTCTTATTGTTTATATTGATTCCTGAAATTAGACTAATTTCTTAATCATTTACAGTTTTTGTCAACGTTGTTCTTGGACATACTAGATTACATTCATGGCCGAATGAATCAATGTATTCATGTTTTTAAATTAGTTTGTGGAATTTATTTATTATATATAAATATATAATTATTCATTGGGTCTCTAATTGACAATGTAAGATCAACTTAAGAATTGATGAACATTGGGGCGATAGTGCAATGATAGGACATTTGCCTTGCATGCAGCCAACCCAAGACAGACCTGGGTTCTATCATGGCATCCCATAAGGTCCCCCAAGCCAGGAGCAATTTCTGAGCGCATAGCAGGAGTAATCCCTGAACATCACCAGGTCTGGCCCCCAAACCCAAACCAAAAACAAACAAAACCAAAAACATAAAAACAAACAATGAACATCAATGTAGAATCGTTTTATTTGTGAACAGTTATATTAACTTATATGCACCTCCCTTCCTTTATTTATTACTTCAGCAATTCTTTTGTAGTTTTAGCATTAGCCTCTTCTTACATTTTTGATTATTTTTATTATTGAGTATTATATTGTTCTTCATATGAGTATTATCACATTATTACATGTTCTATTTTATTTACTTATTTGTTTATTTGGCTTTTGGGCCACACCCAGTGACGCTGAGGGTTATGTGCTCAGAAATTGCTCCTCCATATGGGATGCTGAGGATTGAATCAAGGTCTGTCCTGGATCAGCCTCGTGAAAGGCAAATGCCTTACCACTGAGCTATTGCTCAGAATCCTACATTGTTCTATTTATGACTCATACATTTATTGTATTTTCAGTTAACAGCTGCTGCTTGTGTATAGAATTATTGCTAATTTGGCATATTGACTTAGTGTACTATAACCTTGCTAACTAAAGTTACTTGTTGCTTCTAGCAGAATTTTGTTTTGAATTGTAACATTGCTTAAGGAATTTTAAAATAAACAATCATGCCATATGTGTTGTCACTGTTCTAAGATGTTATTAAAATATATGAACAAAGACTGAAAGAATCAAATTTTTGATTATTCGCCATGAATAACTAAAGAAAGGAGCATGAACTTTCACATAATATTTCTTTTTCACAGCAACACAAATATACCATAAGAGTGTAAATACGTAGGAAATAATATTTTATTTGCTTAGTATTATTTGACAATATGTAAGGTCTCATCAGTATTGTATTTCCTTTAAATAGCACGAAGAGTAATAGTACTCCTAGATAGTAATAGCACTTTATCTTTCTGTTTTATCAATTTTAAAGTTCAAATGCATTTAAAATGAGAACTACTTGTCAAGCACTTACAAAATAAAAAAAAGTAAGACACTGTAAGGACTTTCTGGACAATGTTATAACCAAACCTCTTTTTGTTGCTTTATACAGTATTATTTCTACTAGAGTATTTGAATGAGGATTTTGTGTGGAAGATATGGTGTATTTTACTCGAAATTGACAAAAGTTATTAGAAAAAGTTTCTCATGGTTAATTCAGATAAATATTACAAAATAGAAAATCAGATCTGCAGAAATTGTAAAATTTTGTTTTGAAAGCTATTTGATCATATTAAAATTAGTGTGAACTATTTTTTATATCCAACAAAAGGCTGTGATCATTTTATGTCTCACCCTGTCTCTATGACCCACTTCCCCAATATAATACTCGCCATATCTGATATTCATGTATAGGCAAATTTTGTGACTTAATTTTTCTTAACATCTATATAGTATTCCATTGTGTAGAAGAAATATAGGGGAGAACCATCAGGACCAGTCCACAGGAGGAAGCTTGCCACAAAGATCAGGGGATTCCAATTAGAGTAGAGAGGGACTACTATGACCATTAGTTGGAAATAATAACTCTGGACAAGAACTGGATGCTGAAAGGAGATAAGGTGATATGCATGATACCTCTTCAGTAACAATCTTGCAAACCACAGTGTCTAAGGGAAAAAAAAGTAAGAGCAAGAGCAGGAAAGAGTGAGAGAGAGAGAGAGAGAGAGTGAGAGAGAGAGAGAGAGAGAGAGAGAGAGAGAGAGAGAGAGAGAGGAGAGGAGAGAGAGAAAAGAACATTTGCTAAAAGGCAGGTGGAGAAGAGGCAGGGGATAGGAGGAAGGGAAACTGGGGATATTGGTGAGAAATGTGATTTGGTGAAGGAATGGGTGTTGGACACTATCACTGATACTCAATTAGCGCAACTTTGTAATTGTGCCTCACGGTGATTCAGTTAAAAAATATATTTTAAATAACATTAAGTTTTTTTTATAAATTATCTTTATTTAAACACTGTGATTACAAATATAATTGTAGTTGTATGATTACAGTCATGTAAAGAACACCCCCCTTCACCAGTGCAGGATTCCCACCACCAAATTCCCAGATCTATCTACTCACCACCCCACCCTGTACTCGAGACAGGCTTTCTTTTTCCCTCATTCATTCACATTGTTATGATAATTTTCAGTGTAGTTATTTCTCTAACTGCACTTATCACTCTATGTGATATGTCATGAGCTGCACCTACAAGGGAAGATGGGGGGAAATAAGGGTTGGGACTAAGGCAGTAAAATATTAGAAATGAGATTTGTAGGGCAGTATCAAGGTCACAATACAAGATGAATGCTATGGATATATAAAATATATGCATACAATATTATCAATAGGAAAACAAGGAGAAAAATATTCCAGTGACTGTCCCAACATAAACCACTACTAAAACGGCCCACCCTCCTCCCAAAGCACATTTCCATTAGTGTAAGAAGAGGTAGGGGGAAGCCTGAGGACCACTAACTGTCCACATGAACCCACTTCTGGCCATCTGAGCTGGCACCCAGGGAAGGCCTGGAGTCAGGGGAAAAAGACAAGTACGGCTGGGGGCCTGCCAAGCCTCCCAGCACTCCCCAGGCTAGGGAGAAAGGCTCTGGCCTGGGGTCTCCCCAAACCCTGTGCCTGGCAACACTTGCATAAGCTCAGTTTTTCTGATTTGTTAGGTCAGTGTGAAAATTTCTAATTTCAGTTGACAAATCATCTTGACGCTTAATTTTGCTCCAGTCAAGTCTATCAATGCTTTTTTTGTTTTTTTTGAGCTCCCTGAACATTTTCCATAAGTCTACTCTAAACTTCTTATTTGAGAGGATACCTATTTGTTTCCTACTTTTTAGATTATTAGAGGAGCCATCTTGATTTCTCTAAATATGGGGGTGTACTGCAAAATTACTCTATTGGCAAGGCTGTAGATTGCTTCTTAAAATGTGCAGAAATGGAATTCAGGGGTTACAAGATAAGCACGGCTGTGGAGCTAAGCGGAGCGGCCGTGCTTTTCAGGTGTGGGTCCTGGAGAGATTATAATCCTTGGAGTGTCTAGGCAGGCTCAGCAGAAAAGAGGCAGAGAGCATAACCGCCATGCTTTATAAGTCTCTGGGTACCCAATCACATGGCAGGAATTGGCACCACATGCGTTGGGTGGGGACATCTTACCGGGTGTGGGTCCTGGAGAGATTATAGTCCTTGGAGTGTCTAGGCAGGCTCAGCAGAAAAGAGATAACATTATGTTTTTATATTCTTAACTTCCAATACTTTTGGTCAGTGAAATACATAATCCCTGTGGTTGGTCAGATGGCTTTACCCCTGTGAAGCATATTCAGATATATCTTGCTGGTGTCAAATTTTGTTTTGATTACTGAATTAATCTACTCACATTGTGTCCTCTGCAACCGATGGCCATGCAAAAAAGTATGTGTGATGCTCATTTCATTTTCCTGTCATTTGGAAAGATGATATTGATATTAAATCCTAAAAGACTTAATAAAAATAAAAAAAAACAAAAGATAACATCTTAAAGATCTCAAAATTCTCAGAATTGTATTTTCTCCCTGATATTTCTATTTCCAACTTATAGATAGTAATAAGACTCAGGTAAACCCCAAATACAAATTTTCATATCTAAATTATGAATAATGTCATAAATTATGCACAATATCTGCTCCTTACCTGCTGTGTAGAGATATATCATCAATTAATTTCTAGGAATGAGAAAGAAATGAAAGAACATACTTTATTCCTAGTTTAGGAATAAATAAAATAAGATAGGAAATGTGCACATTTTAAAGGGAATATTAAAATTAGCATCATCAATAAAGATAAAGTGAACAAAAAGATATCAAATTTTCTTTCTCTGGAGAAACATTTTTGTGATGCTAATTACAAACAAACAAAAGATGCATGATGAATGGAAGAATTTATTCTTAGACTGATACTAAAGAAACACTGTGCCTGGCTTTAATAGTTTTATCTTGCATTTGAAAAATTAAGTTTATTGAATTTATAAAGACAAATAAATAGAATTAACATTTACCTATATACCATAAAACTTAAGAAAGATTATTACCAATATTTTTTATGTTTGAAAAGGCCATTATCTTGTTTCTCCTGTATTGAAGGTCCATCTTTTGCTATACACTTATTTAAATGTCTTATTCAATTTTAAAGTTAAAGACATTATGTAAATATTCTTGTGAAATCTAAAAAAATTTTGAACATAGCTTGTTTGATTCTTTAATTTTCATACATGTAGCCATATTTATTTATTACTGCTGTATCAGTTTAAATTACAGAATATAGATGTTTAGTATTCAGTGAATCTCTGAGATGTTTTTATTTTACTCTGATATAAATCATGTGTATTATTATATAAACATATAAAACAGAATTTAGGTACCAGTTATCATCTATAATATGTACATAGATTCATATGTGAAATGACTATATACATATTGCCTTTTTGTAGATATATGTAATTTTTTAGGATACATGATTACGAATATAATTTGAGATCTACTTTTAACTTTTTAACTATTTTTATATTTGATTTTGCTGGAATATACCAAAAATGTCAGATTGTCAAACTATATTTCCACACTGATTTCTTGACTCCATTATATAGAGACACCTAAAATCTTGCCTAATATAAATATTAGAAATTATACAATTTTTATCTCTTCATTTTGCTCATTGTCTTCTGATTTTCAAATAATGCTATCATGAACATTGCTCTATTTTTAAATTTTTAATGAAAACTATCTGAAATAAATTCTACTTAATACACTATACATACAAATTGTTATGGCTTATTAGCAAAAAATTAAGGAATTTTGAATTTCTTATTTTGAAGACATAGGTGGTGTCTCCTCTTTTATAATTTTAGATTTTTATTTTTCCCTTTTATTATGCCATCAGAATTTATAACACTCTTAATTTGGTTTCCCATCAATCCAAAAACACACTCACCATGACAATGCTCTCTTTTCTCCACCAAAGCCCCTAAAATTATGCGATCCCTTTTCTCAAGCACTCCAGATAAGCTCAGTTCTGTAGAACAAATCTTTTGCTTTTAGGGGCCATATCCAGCCTTACACCTGGCTCTGGGCTCAGGGATCACTCCTGAACTGTGCTGGACAGTCTTTCTCTCTGGCCTCCATAGACCATTCTTTGGTTATGATTCCATTGGCCCTTTGCTGTTCCCAAATCATTTTTCTGTACATCCCACATGAGATAAGATATGAGTCTCTTCTCTGACCTTCACTCAGCATGATACCCTTTCCTTCCATGCATGCAGTGTTAAAATTGGGCAATTTTTTCTTTTTAGAGATTAGTAGTACTTTAATGTTTCTTTATTCAGTCAAACCACAATTTCTTTTTTTCAGTCATCTATTCTTGTTTATTTAGGTTGTTTTCACTCCTTGGCTATCATGAATAATGCTGCAATGAATATAGGGGCACAGATAACAAAATGATTGTTTTAGACCCATCTGGAAAGTGACAAAAAAAATCACTTGATAAGAAAGCGCAATTCTTACATTTTTGAAAAGTGTTCATATTAGTTTCCCTCAAGAAATTGAGCCAGTCAATATTTCCATCTACATAAGGGTTATTGTCCATGCCAGTACTGATGATTTTTGTTCTTTGTTATGTGCCTTTATCTCACTTGGGATGATGGTTTGCTTTACCTTTTTCTTTTTCTTTCTTTTTAAATATTTTTTTATTTAAGTAACATGATCAAAGTTGGGTTACAGTCACAAACAGAACACCCCCTTTACCAGTGTAACATTCCCCCCTCCCCCTTTCCCATCCCCTGTCTGTATTCAAGACAGGTATTCTACTACAGTTATTTGTTTTTAAGTTCAGTAAATTGTATTTTTTTTCCTTAAAGGATAAGAGTAAAAAAAATAGTAAAGGTGTGATAGTGGCAATCGCCATTGTTTGCATAGGTCCAGAAAAATATAGGGAAAAGGGAAAAAAATCCTTGGCCTGATTACAAAAAGGCCTCACCCCAGAAGTTTATTGGCATATAAGGCCAACTCTGGGTTCCAGGCATACCAGTATGTCCAATCCGAGTTATTCTCCGTGGTCCTGGTGAAACTTTTCACAATTCAGTTATTGTTGGTACCAGGTTCTTATATTTAAAGATTCTGGATTTTGTGCATTTCTTTCATCTATGTGAGGCTGATGTGGAGCATCCTCTAGTTTCAGCATACCATTAAATGAGGAGCGATCTGCCCTGCAAGCAGGCTGTTGATGAGTCGTCTGGGTGTTAAGAACACTCTTTGGAGTAAGTCAATGCCTTGCTTTACCTTTTTCTGGTGCTAAATGGTGAACATATTTTTCACCTCATTTTTATCATCTTTTGGTATTAGAGATTTTGTCTTGTGGAACAACTTCTTCTGCCTCTGATTCATAATCAGTTTTTCCCAACAGTTTTTCTACTTGTCCTTGAATGTGCAATTAATGTCATTATATAGTTCTTGAATTTGCATATTGAAATAATTACTTATTAAATAAAATAATGTCATTTAAAAATAATTTTATGTATTTAAGGAATTGCTTATCTTTAAAAATATGTGAGCTTAGATTCCCTTTTTATTCTGTTATCTGTTTTATAAGGTCAAATTTTTCAATAAAGTGTGTCTATTTAAAAAAAATTTATTTCAGTATCTGGGAATGAGTCCAGGGTCTCACACATGCAAGACATTTTCTCTACCATATTTCCTAGCTTTTCATTTTGTATATTAAAAAATGCTTGGCATAAAGTTGTCCATCACAGCCTCTTATTACATTTTTAATGTCTGTATGGGCTCTGGTGAAAAATTCCTTTTTTATTGCTGACTGAATGATTTGTATTCCCTTGTTCAGTATGGCTAAAGGGCTTATTAATTTAAATTTAAAAAGTGGTTATTTTCAAAGAATTGCTTCTGGCTCAAATTATTTTCTCTATATTAATTATCTCTAGTCTATTTAAATTTCTTTTCTTTGTTATTTTGTTATTAACACATAATTTCAGCATTCTTTGCTGGTCTTAAGTTCTTAAAGGTGGAAACTAAATAAATTGATGTTAAATATATTTTTATTTCAAATAAAAGAACCTCCTAGCAAAGCTTTAGGGGTACTTCATCAATTTCAATTGTTTGGCTTTTTTTTTTTTTTTGCTATTTTCTTCAAAGCATATTTTAATGTTCCCTAAGATTTTACCTTGGTTAATAATATGCTGTTACCAGCTCTAGTTATCTAACAAGTGGGCAAACTAATTAGCTCCACCCACTCTAAGAGCTGGTGGGAAACTACAAGGTTTTAATTCTGGCCTAGAAAAAATCCCTTTAAGATCTAAAGGTACCTCTTTACATCAAGATCATGCTTTATTTTTGAGTCTAGCTTGTAATGTATTAAAACAACTACCAGCCTTACGTAATGCTATTTTAGTGTCATTTTTTTTAATCTACTTGGTTTTAAGTTTTTCAGGTAGGCCTTTATGGAGTATATATTGAGAGGATTACTTTATGTTTTTTAATTCAATCTGCACTTTAATTTGAGTTTTTAATTGGATTTGCTTTCTATTTGTCTCTTTTTTTTTTTTTAAATTCCTGGCTTCTAATGGATCCTTTGGATTCTTTTGTATTTCTTTTCCTCTTTAATGTATTTACTGTTTGACTGCATCCAATTTGGATTAATTTTAGTAATTGTTCAAAGTATTAAGTACACAAACCAATAGTCCCCATATATTGTCAAGTTATTTTATTTTACTTCATATAAAATATGAATTCTTAGAAGTGCAAAACTCATTCAATACCCTCCAATGAACTTTATGTTATAACTTTAACACATATTATTTCTACATACAGTGAAACTACATAAGTCTTTCTATTTTTTTCCTATTAAAGTATTTATAAAGAAAAATATCTTCATGGGTGTTATCATTTCCACTGCTCTCCCTTTGTTTCTGTTTATACATATTTCCCTCTATTATTATTTCCCTCTAGCTTGAAAAACTTTTATTAGTTTCTTATAGACCAGGTTAACTGGAAAAATATTTCTTTCATTTTCTTAATCTGAAAATATCTGTATTTAATTTCATTGCTAACAGATATTTTTCTGAAGTAGTCATGAAAGCTAGAACTTTAATAACAAACACCATTTTGTATTCTTAATATCATTTTGATTTCTGACTTCCATAGTTTCTAATGAGAATTCCAATAATTCAAATATTTTTCACTGTATCTGTTATTTCTCTACTTATTCTAAACATTTATGCTACTAATGCTGTTTCAAAAATTTTTGAGATAGTTCTCAGCATGGCTTATTTTTTAAACTTTGTTCATTGATTGCTTTATTGATTGATAGGTAATAGACAAGACCCAGTAGTGCTCAGGGGTTACATTTGGCTCTGCAATCAGAAATCTCCCTGGCAGGCTGGGGGAGCATATGGGTTGCCAGGAATTGAACCAGTTCCCTCCCAGGTCAGCTGGATGCAAGACAAATACCCTACCACTGTGCTATCTCTTCGGTCCGGTATTTTTTAATTGATACAAATTGTCTTTGTGAAGTTCATGAATAAAAAAATGAACGTCTCTAAAATAACGGGAACACCCTATGTTGGCGGGGATGTGGAATGAAGGGAACTCTCATCCACTGCTGGTGGGAATGCCCCCTAGTCCAACACTTATGGGAAACACTCAGGAGAAGCTCAGAATTGAGCTGCCATTTGACCCAGAAATTGCTCTCGTAGGTATCTACCCCCAAGTCAGAAGGACATTTATCCCAAAGTATGTGTGCACACCACTATTTAATGCAGCACTCAGTATAATAGCCAAGTCTTCTGGAACCAACCTCAATGTCCAACAACAGATGAGTGGATCATTAAAATGTGGTATCTATACACAATGGAATATTACATGGCAGTTAAAAATGATACAATCACATACTTTGCAGCAACGTGGATGGACCTAGAAAATATTATGTTAAATGAAGCAAGCCAGAAGACAAAAAATAAACACAGAATGATAGCATTATTCTGAAATACCCATAATTTACACCATATATACAGCCAATACTCCATGATCAAATAACAGGATTTAACAGGGTAGAAACACAAAATATGGTAATAATCAATATATACTGGGAATTAGTGCCCAAAACAAATGGAGGAGAAACAACACAAAGCCTGACTACACAATATACCATAAAGAAACCAGCAACAGCAGAAGCAGCAGCATAGAGAGAACAGGTATGCAATCAGCCCTTTTCCACAAAGACCCATAATAATTTCTTTGGGATCTTATACAGAATCACAGGTAAAGACCACAATGGGAAATTACTGAACCCAACGAAATCATTTCAAAATGCCTCAACCCTACTAATATTTAAAATAACCTCTCATATCAGTTCATATCTGTTCGTATCTGTGGATATGAAGGGTAGACAACCCTATGTGCCCAGTCACACGAAATACCATACCCAGCTCGCATTAGGAAAATAGCCTTGATAAAACTCTAATATACCCTTTATCTCTAGATTACACCCGCATTTAGGACCGGAGGCATGGGACCAGCCAGACCACCAAAGCAACAACTGTGACCAATAGACTTATATTACAGTGCCTACTCATCGAACACATTCAAACAAACTAACATTCCTCTGCTGCTTCCTCCTCTCTTCTCACTACTTTTTCCTTCTTTTCTCTCTTCTTTTCTCCCTCTTCTTCATTCTACCTTTTCCTCCTCATTATCATCAACTCAGTCCATGTCAAATAAAAACCACATGGTTGCTTCCTCTATAGGAAAGGAAACCTGATATATAAGGAGCTGCGAACTCTACTGCTAAGAGTAAACTCCTATATAGATAGACTTCACTAACACAATGTTTAGTACTCGAGATACGAACCCTACATGTATCCAATATTCGATCTATTAGTTTCTCTACCTTACAAGTACTAAATTTACCTATCTTTCAGAACCCAGTTTATCTCCTGCACTCCCCACCTCTTCTCATTAACATATACCTAAGCTAACCTCTATAAATTTATGGGTGGGCAAGATCACAAAGAGATAGGAATCCTCCTTGAGACCCAAATCTAAATTACAAACAACTCATATCTATAGCCTATATAGCCCCTACCATATACTATCCCTTCCCCCCACTTTAGAAATCCGACTATCCCTTCACCCCTCAATCCCACCCTCGAATTCCCACCTCATTAAAATTCTTCACCCACAGATCTTAATCCATTAGGCATCAAGACCGACCTCCTACCCCAACGAACCAGTACCCAGCACCCAAGTGAAGAAACACCTGCTCAAACCCATACCTTGTTCCCGGCAAGAAAATTCAACCAACACCCCTACTGACTCATACTATGTAACCCTCCTCATCACCTCTCCCTAGCATTGTCCGTGGCCTGATAACGGACTTAGGGCCAAAAGAATTCCTACTGCAAGAGCTCCCCCCAAGACCTCTCTGCAGCAAATCTTCTCTAAATCTCAAGAAGCCCGGGGTATATGATAAAAAGGCCTCCTGGAGCCCAAACCCCACAAGAAAATCTCAAAAGACAAAGGGGAAGCCTATACTTACATTATAAGTATAACACCTATATACCACTACCTCTTAACATGTTTTCCCCCAAAAGTAAGGTATCCTCCTCCACCACTTTGTTCCTTTTTTCCTTTTTTTTCATTATATTTATGCGAGCTTACATATTATTATTTTTGTCCTGTTTTGATTTTCCTCTCTGCACCAGCAATATAATGTAGCATGACTTCCTCCTGTAAAGGCATACTAAAAAAGGGTAAATCTCAGGTATAATATCAAGCTCTTATCTACTAGGGATAAGAACTCTTACTTTTTTACAACACAGGGGCATCTCCCACCTTGAACACATGTCATGTGGACCCAACATAGAACCTAGAGAATTAGACACGGACCGTCCATCCTTGATCCCTGAATCCCACACATAGAAACAACACTGTTGTTATCCACAACAACCCCAGGAACCAAACCTCCTCTGGGGCAGCCTTAATATTGCTCCAACACCAACATGTGCCAGTTCGAAAATGATATCCTGACAACGAAGAAATGGGAACAACTGGATCTAAGAGCAGGTTGTCCTACCTTACCAGCCAACGACAAGATAAAATCAGAAGACTAGTCACACTTCGATCTGTGCAAAAGCCAATATCGCTATCTACAGATGACTGGTGGATACAACCATGATTGGACAGAACCCATCCTGGATCCACTAAAAAAGCTCTAGCTTAGGCTCTGGCCTACGGATCTGAACAATAAACAAGGTCTCTAATTCCAGAGATCCAGCTGAGACAATCGCAACCGGAACGACTCTTCTAGAAACATAATGAAAGACTCTGTCCCATACTCCATTCTAGGAGCAACGCAAATACTATGACCACCAACTACAGAAGATGGATTAAAACAACACGGAGGGAACAGAGCTCCTAGAGAGCCACAAAGAAAATCTTCCCATAAGCTTCATTTCTTGATCTGTGTAGTTACCAAGATCTGTAACTACAGAGGGCTGATTTTTTTTTTATCACCTATGACAAAGCAGAAGTCATCCATACACCACAATAGCACTGAGGGGAGAGTAAATGAACTGACAAGGACTCTACAGACAGTCCCATGACAGCATACTTCAAGAGGGGAGAAACCTTGTATAACCTAGGCCAAGGGAATTCCCTCCCTAATGCCCCCAACATTTACAATGCCTATGCTGGGGGGGGGGTTCCTTCTTTTTTTTCCTTTTTCTTCTTTTTTATCAATTAATTAATTAATTAATTAATTTTATTTTTATTTTTATTTTGTCTTTTTTTGATTTCTGTGTTTCGGTGTAGATATGGAAGTTGATGTCCCCAATTTCATCTAATGTTATTTTATCTTTCTCTTTATTTTTCTGCTCTGGCATGGTCTTATTGCAGGACCGAGGCTATTATGTGGTGCTTGCCTTTAGTGCTGTAGTGCTTACTGGATATTTTATTTGATATTTCTTCTTATATTGTTGTGGTACTTCAATTCCTTTTTTCCTGTTCTCTCTCAAACCGGGGTTGAGAGCCTCTAAGAGTCTAGAAAGACTCCACCCATTTTTAGCTTATCTGATTTTTACCTCACTTTTTTTGTTATTCTTTTTTTTTTTTTTTTTTTTTTTTGGTTTTTGGGTCACACCCGGCGATGCTCAGGTGTTACTCCTGGCTGTCTGCTCAGAAATAGCTCCTGGCAGGCACGGGGGACCATATGGGACACCGGGATTCGAACCAACCACCTTTGGTCCTGGATCAGCTGCTTGCAAGGCAAACACTGCTGAGCTATCTCTCCGGGCCCTTTTTTGTTATTCTTTTCTTTAAACAAAACCATATAACTTGAACTATCTAGTTCTGCCTCTCAAATAGAGGGGTGAATAAAAGAGGATACCAGGACCAAACAGATATATGATCAACAAGTAGTAAACTGGACTCAGAGGGGACCACCTGTTCTGGCGGCCCCAGGGGGCCCGGAGGGTGGTGAGGGTGGGGGATATGGGAGGAAGGATGATGGGAAGGGGGGGAGGGAGGACAAACTTGGTGACTGGAATTCCCCTGATTCAATGTTAATATGTATCTAAAATATTATTGTGAAAGTTATGTAAACCAATACGGTCAAAATAAAAATTATATATTAAAGAAAGGGTGGGAAAGTTGAGGGCATTTTTTTTTCAAGAAAAGGGTGGGTAAATTAAAGGGAAAATTAAAAAGAACAAAAATAAATAAATTTTAAAAATCTTTAAAAAAATCATTTATGGGGCTAGAGAGATAGTATAGTGAGTGGTTAGGGCAGTGGTCCACAAGCCTCGGCTCACGAGCCACATGCGGCTCTTTACACTTTTTAATGCGGCTCTTTTGTGCGCGGGGCGGCTGCCCCAGGAGTCAGGACTCTGCTCCTAGCCTCTGTCAGTGTGCGCCTTGTGTGCAGCCCCAGCAGTGTTATTTGTATCCTCCTGACCTATGTGGATACTTGCATGCAGAATATTCTCAATAAAAACTTACTGAAACAACAACAACAAAAAAAGAACGTCTTTAACAGTATACAGTAAGAGCTCAGGATATATTATTCAACTAATACTATGATTAAATATTAATTCAAATTGATATGTTAAAAATTAAGTGTACTACTTCACAGAAGCATACTCTACTATTTTAATTATTAAAATATTTCATATTGGGGCCGAAGAGATAGCAAACGGTAGGGCTTTTGCCTTGCACATGGCTGACCTAGGACAGACCTGGGCTTGATTCCTAGCATCCCATATGGTACCCCAAGACAGGAGCGATTTCAGAACACATTGCCAGGAGAAATCCCTGAGCATCATCGGGTGTGGCCCCCTAAAATTTCATATTAATTTTTAATAGGTCAAAGGAAGTTAGAAATAAGACAGAAAAAATAAAAATAGACACAGAAAGCATCAATATGATTATGTATCAAATATTAATATTAAATTGTACAATTTAATGTTTGCCATTTAAATATATTGTATGTTTAAATGTATATGATTACATATATGTTATATATTATATGAATGGTGTTATATATTCTGCACTTTAATTACACATATATTGAACTTTTTTGTCACATACAAAGCTCTTAGGCCTAATATCACCATTCTGGCAGTAATAAGCATGGAAATATCTAGTGGTAATCAGGATTCCCTTTGAAGACATGTGTCCAGGATACTTACTTTATCACTTCTGCTGCATCCTTAGCTATGTACACACAACTATCCTTCATTTTATTATTTTGTCTAACAATTCTAAAACTATTGTTATTTTCAAAAATTTCTACTATTTCTTAATTCTTTTCTCTCTTACCTTCAGATTAGGTACTTTTACAAATATAACTTAAAATTTATTCTTTTTTCTGGCATTCTCCATTTACTAAGGAGTTCATTTACTGACTATTTCAGTTTATATATTATCCATTTCACTTCTAGTTTCCATTTCACAATTTTATTTATTTTTTTCTTTGTTATGATCTCTGCCCTTTTCTTAACTTTCTGAAACACTGCTGAGTTGCTCTTTAAAAACCTTGTCTGACACACAGAGCATCGTGATCTTTTTAGCATGGGCATTTGTTCATTGTTTTTCATCTTCACAGTTACTAATATTTTCCTGTACCTTCTGTTGTGCAGATTCTGGGTTTTGCTATATTCTTCCATCAGATACTGAGTTTTCTATTCTGTCTGGCAAACAGCTCAGTAGCATTCAGACCACAGTATTTAGGGATGAGAGCTGTGGCATTTGAGGACTACACCTTGCACTGTCTCTGTTCTCAGGGATCATACACTGTGCTGGGGCTGAACCGGTGTCAGTTATGTATGAAATAAATATGTTTTTTCTGCTTTAGGCAGTTATTTACATCTCAGTTCCTTCACCAAATCTTCCTTCTACTGTTTAAATATGTCCCATTTATACAAATATATAATTAAAACACAACTCTTTGGTATAATTATATAAAATTGTTATGTACCTTCTCTGGTCTCTTCTGCTCTGGCATTGGCTCATATTATGCATGGCACAGGGCAACTCTTTTCCTGCTTCCTCTATTACAGTATGATTCTTTTATTCTGTAATTATAGTCCTACACTTCACCACCATTACTGAACATCTTCATGATTGGAACCCATAGTAGAGGTAATGTCACACTGAACAGCAACTTTATTCACATGCATTATATTTTTTTACTAGTTTTAACACCCTCCTGCATTACAACTCTTTTTACTTACTTTTCAGAATACTTAGATAATATTTTGCATATTTGGTGACAATTTTTAGTCAAGATTATTTGGAATAGGGCAGGTGATAAATAGAAACCAAATATTGGAAGTGGAATGCCCTAAAACATTTTCAAATGTGTTCTATAATTTTTCACATTTTTCAGAGCCAACTTTCTCTCAAAAAAAAAAAACTCATTTAAAAATTCAAAATAGCAGCATCAGTAATGAAGCAGAGTTATTACTATAAATTTTTAGTCTTAAAAAATGACAGGATATTTTTATAATTTTATGTAAAAAAAAAAGTATAGGGAGTGATAGTACAATAGGAAGGGTGCTTTTCTTGCATGTGGCCAACCAAGATTTGGTCTCAGGAATCCTACATGGTCACTTGAGTCTGCCAGGAGTGATCCCAGATTGTAGAGCCAGAAATAATTATACTCTCACCATCTCTGTGAGTGGCCTCAAAACAAAATAAAAAAAAAAACAAAGAAAAAAACAAGTTTAATTAAAGTAAATAAAGAATTTTCTCAAGTAACACAACATATTAAAATTGAAACAAAATTTAAAAAAAATCTGACCAACACTGTATCATATTTTCCTAAAAAAAAGACAAAAGGATAAAAAATAAATGACAAAAATTATCCAAATCTTTTAAGTTCACTTAAAAGTCAATCTTTAAAGTACTTATAGTAAAATGAAGAAAATTCTTACATAAAATAGGGCAAGTGGGAAGCCGGTATAACACTAACATATACATCTGTTGAAAACAATAGAGGGATAAGAAACTACAAATATTTTTTGCAAACAAAAGCAAAAATAGCTGAGAATTAGCAAACCAATTTATCATATTCACATAATTTTATTCCAGGAAATAAATTGGCATATTGATTTGAAAATATGTAAATATGATTTGCCATAATATCAAATTAAAAATAAAAATCCTGATCCTCTCAATACATAAATTACACTTGATGAAATTCAACATATATTTGCATATAATTTTCTAACATTTTACTAACATATATCATTTTTAAACAGACAAAGCTAATCTATAAAAGGCCTACAGAAAAAATCATATTTAAGAGAGAAATGAAATATGTCTTTCCCTAAATTCAGAATCCACAGCAAAACATTCAAAACTTGACTATTCTATTAATCTTTTTATTTCATCATAAAAACACAAATAAACAAAAGTAAAACACCTCTTCAGTAAGAGATCACAAGCAGGGATGCTGGGGAGAATATGGTCACAGGACTAGAACTCAAGGCCTTGCATCAACTATCATATGATCTATTTGTCCTTTTATTGATCTATTTAGTTAAGATTCTCATTGCATCATCAAAATAAGAAAACAGGCCACATACATTTTTTTTTTTGTTTTTTGGGGGGGCACACCCAGTGATGCTCAGGAGTTACTCCTGTCTATGTGCTCAGAATTCGCTCCTGGCTTGAGGAACCATATGGGACGCTGGGGGATCAAATCCCGGCCCATCCTAAGTTAGTGTGCCCAAGGCAGACACCCTACTGCTTGTGGCACCACTCCCCCCCAACACATACATATTTGAAAGATTAATAGACACTGTTTTAAGATAGCATCATAAAAAATTCTAAAAAATTAAAAAATAAATAATATCTAACTTCAAATATATATAGCAAAGTTATAAAGACACTAATTATCTTAGCTTTATACTAGGGATAATTATTTAGAGATAAAACAATTTACATTTATTATAGAACCAAAATATAAAATTCTTATTAATATATTTAACTATATAAAACATTTACAAAAATATGAAACTGTTACTGAAATTCTATTGGTTCGATTTCTAGTAGGTTCAGTCTATATTTTAAGACTGTTCACTAATATTAAAACATACTATTATGTTAACAATTGACAATGCAGAACAGTATTTCAGAGGTATGGTAGACACCTACTATGTTATTTTATTTAAAATAATGAGAAAAATGTATTCATCTCCAGCTTCTTGGCACATCACCACTTTTTTCTTCTAACAGTTATAATCTAATGTTCTAATAGAACATTCAAAAGATATACTAAATAGGGCTTGAAGAGTGAGTACATCAGGTAGGGTGCTTATCTTGCATGCACCCTATAGATAGAGGTTTGATCCCCAGTATCCCATATTGTTTCCCAAGGTCCACCATGAGTGATCCCTGAGCACAGAGCCAGGAGCAAACCTAAGAGCCACTAGGTTTAGCAGAGAGAGAGACTGAGAGACAGAGAGAAACAGAGAGAGAGACAGAGAGACAGAGACAGAGACAGAGCGACAAAGATATGGAGAGAGTGACAGAGACAGAGAGAGAAAAAGAGAGAGAGAAAAAGAAAAATTTGAGAACCAAGCTTGATCATGGACTGTAAGGGATAATCTTGTAATAATTCAAAATTTCCCAAAAGATTTAGAAGTCCAACCCCATTAAAAATTATAGTATTCTTTTCCATTTTAAAAAATGGACAAATAAATCTATACTTGTTTGAAATACAAACAAAGTATACGAGGCAAAGCATCTTGTAAGTAATAGAATGGGAACTCTAGAGAGTGTCCAGGCTTAATATGCCTGCCTTGTATGCAACCTTGTGTCCAAGCCTTTACCCCTGGTACCACCTTGTCATCATTAGCAGGTGGAAAATCTGAGCCTTACTAAGGTGTGACCATGGAATATCCAAAGCACTGAGTACACTGGGTGGTCTGGGTAATCTCTGGCATAACCAGGACTAAGGATCACCACATTCTCTGCCCTTACACTCAACCTTAACCCTAGTTGGCCAACCACATGGCCCTCCAGTTTTCTGAGAACAGCAGAGGTTCCCCCAATACTACTTTGACTTCAGATGTATCATTAAATTACATATTCAAGGCAATGCAGAATTAGCAAATATATACATAAACAGTCAGTGCAAAAGAAGGCCAGAAAATGAATTGTACATTTATAGATTTTATTTTCTTTTTAACAAAACTGTCAGACCATTTATGTAGAAACTTTTTGCTACTAATCAATAAACAAAAAGGATCATTAACTTCCATTACATCTAAAGAAATAACTTGAATAAAATAAAAATTAAATTTCTAAGTTAAAACTCAATCTAAGTTAAGTAAAGCCTAAGATTTAAAAAACTCTTAAACATGGGGCCGGGCGGTGGCGCTAAAGGTAAGGTGTCTGCCTTGCCAGCACTAGCCTAGGACGGACCGCGGTTCGATCCCCCGGTGTCCCATATGGTCCCCCAAGCCAGGAGCGACTTCTGAGCGCATAGCCAGGAGTAACCCCTGAGCGTCAAATGGGTGTGGCCCAAAAACAAAAAAAAAAAACAAAAAACAAAAACTCTTAAACATAAGAAATTTTTTTGACAATATTGAATTATGAAATGTTTCTTCTAGATAGGACAGACAAATCAAAATCATTAAAAATTATATAATTGAGTTTGTATAGACAACTCAGTGGATAGTGAAATCATATATCAGGCTTTGAATTTGAATCTATCACAGAACCCCACCCCTTAGCACCTCTAGATAAGGGGGCTCTAACCACTTTTACCCTGAACCACCAGGCTAACGTCATGAGTGGCCCTGGGTCTCCAGTCCTCGCTCCCTGGGGTGTTAGCCTCTATGCAAAATTTGATAAAAATTTTATTTTCTAGAACTAGTATCATATTGATCTTCAAAATGCAGTATTAGCAAATACAAAACACCCAAAGGAAAAGTATTCAAAACATATGTCTTACAGAGAACTTATACCCCAAATAGGCAAATATGTCTACCTGACAACAAATGCTACCTGTAATTAATAGAGGGGAAAATACTGAATAGATATTTTACACAATATAAAAATGGATCAATAGCAACATTAAAAAACTATGCAAAATTATTACTTAAAATTTAATATAAATTAAACTCAGTGAAATACCAGTGTCTCCTCCCTAGAACTGTTCTATTTTTTAAATAAAAACATCTAATTGCTATGAAGAATGTGGAATAACTAGTACTTTGTACTTGGTAAAAATGTAAAATGTATTTTCACTTTTTAAAATCATTGGTCAATTTTTAAAATGTTAAACTTATCACACGCCATCGTCTAACTTATTGAGTGAAAAAAAGTCAGAAACATAACAAATACATATTTTAAATTCCACTCACACATTTCTATAGAATAAAAGTAAATTTACAATGACAACTCTTTCAAATATTGTATGAGATAAGAGAAACATGCAATTTGAGAAAAATGGGTATATATTTACTGTCTTGACTGTGTAATTATTTCATGGAAGTCTGTACGTGTCAGAGTTCATCAAAGTGCACATATTTAATGAACACCATTTATTATACATCAATTATGGCTCAATAAAGTTAATAAGACTATAGTCATCATGCAAGTTCAAAAATAATTTATAAACTAATGATTCAAAATGGAAATCTCACATGCCAGCAACTTTTGGCGGTATTGATTCTTAGAGAGAGAGAGAGAGAGAGAGAGAGAGAGAGAGAGAGAGAGAGAGAGAGAGAGAGAGAGAGAGAGAGAGAAATTTGGCAGAACTTTCCCTTATCTACTAGGCCAGGCTCTGTATTAATTTTCTTACAGCTCCTTGGAGTACAATATAAGCAAACCTGCTGCCTTCTTCTAGAATTTTCTTTCTTTACTGAAAATTTTTCTACATCCTTTAAGAACTTACTCTCACTCATTCTTTTAATCGTTTCCTCTATCAACTTTGATGAGGTTAATTTTTTTAATGTATTTGTGTGTCTTTTTCTAGGTTTACATTTTGCTCTTTTGTTCAATCCAGAGTTAGTTGTGTGAATGTCAGCTTCTCACCTTAAGATACCAATGGCTTTAAACTTAACAGCAACTGATGCTGGGCTCTCAGGAAAGAACTCAGACCTAAGCTACAAACATAACAGACATCTTACAGTGTAATGTCCTCACCGGGTTCCAACTTAGCTTTAGAAATGGGCCCTCAGAGTGATAGCTCAGTGGTAAGGCATTTGCCTTGCATAAGCCCACTTGGGTCTGACTTGGGTTCCATCACTGGCATCCCTAAGCCTGCTAGGAGCGATCTCTGAATACAGAGCCTGGAGTAACTCCTGAACATCCCTGAGTGTGGTCCCAAAGCAAAATGAAAACAAAAAAAGAAATGGACCCTATTTGCTTTTTTTTTTTTTGCAATCCCTACTGTTTAAAGTTGGGTAGCAGAGTCTGCTTTTAAGGTTCAATGACAACAATACTGAAGTAGAAAACTTCAGAAACAGACTTTTAGTTTAAGTTGTCTTGGATAAAAGACATGTTTTTTTTTTTTTTTTTTTTTTTTTTTGGTTTTTGGGCCACACCCGGTAACGCTCAGGGGTTACTCCTGGCTATGCGCTCAGAAGTCGCTCCTGGCTTGGGGGACCATATGGGAGGCCGGGGGATAGAACCGCGGTCCGTCTCCTAGGCTAGCGCAGGTAAGGCAGGCACCTTACCTCCAGCGCCACCGCCCGGCCCCAACATGTTTTTTTTTTTGTCCCCCAATTCACAATACATACCCGGCAAGGGGCCTGTGTTGAGGTGTATATGGGGTGCCTTTACTGTAACTCCTCTTTCTATACAGCCAGTGTAAAGAACACAGCCTGTGGTAAGATTTGGGAGGCCTTATCTTATCTTTTATTTATTTTATTTTATTTTTTTTTCTTCAGAGCAAACTAAAGTTTTTTTTTTTTAAAGTAAGAATTCATTTAAAGGACAAAATTGATTAACATAATGAGGTAAACTAATATAACATAATATAGTGACATATTAGCTTTGATCAAACAACTTAAATTATTTCTGAATAAAAGCCATTCCAAAGGCGTGCCTTTCTAATTATTCACATTTTTAAATACTAGAGAATCATCTATGCTTTTTTGAATTTCTATGAAAACTTCCTGGAACTTTAGAAGTAGTCTTTAGACATCTCATTTTCTGAATAATAGGTAGAGGCTATTTTCAAAGCCAAATTTAATTTATGTCACACAGGGTAGGAATACTTCATTCCAAGTTGTTGGAACTTTATTTTAATCTACTTCATGATGATGCCATATGGTAGAAAGACCAAGTCTCAGTCTCCAGGTCTTGAGATGGGGAAACACAGTCCTTCTATCCTTGCTAATAAACTTTATTTGGTGGAAAACTAAACATTCATGTGCTTTTATGAAAGGAAGACATTTTATTTTACACTTGGGATAAAATGCTTAGAGGGATGCTTGGCTCATCTTCTCCTATTGAGACCAGAAGACAGGACCATTATATTCCCTGATTACAATGTTTGAGAGGGAAGAAATATCCTAGGAAAAAAACAGCCCTGGATTGGAAGTTTGAGTGAGGCTTTAGAAGTAAAAGTTGACATATGCCCTCACTAAAGTAAACTCTATAAAAAGAAAATGGTGGCAATGCGTGGTCAGGCCATCTGGGTTTTCTAAGAGCCAGTGCAATAGGGAGATCAAAGGTCTGGAGCCAAAGGACCCTATCTGAAGTTTAGTCCAGCTGAGGAAAATTGTGAGGCCAAGTGTGTCACAGCTTCCTTCCACTAATGATTTCATCACCCTATTCATTCATCTGTTCTCTCAGCTGCCAAAATACAGTGGAAATGATTCTCAAAGAGAAACCGGGTCTTCAAGTCTTTCTGTGACTCTCTAGCCATATTGATTGTGGTCCAACATATTGTTTTTTTCTTCAAGGCCAGGTCAAGGATAAAATACCTTGAATCACTTTTGTTGTATACTTAATTTTTCAAAAGGGATCGTTTTCCTTAGTTGATCAAGACAATAAATGCACTTTCTTCTGATAGTAATGAAAATAGAATTGATAAATGCTTACTGTGCTCTAACTTAGGTCTTTACCATATTGTTTGTGGAAGATGATGAAGCACACATATTATTTTCAGAGGAGAGAGGTTGAATTTAATCAGTGCCTTTTGTTTTCTTGCTATTTTCTTTGATTGCTACAGTTGAGCTGTTTGGCTCTGTCGAGTCATTATCTGAGCCTCCTCCTCCTTCCTTAGGTCTCTTTGTTTCATTAGCTTCTTTATTTTATAATTTCTTTATTGTTTGAGTTGTGGTGCTCAGTGTTTAAGTGATTGTTTTCTTTTGAAATTTCTTTTTTTCTATCAGAAACTTTCATTTTAAACTAAAGTGGCTTGGACAAATCTGAAATCTACTTTGAATTATATACTTTATATGTTTGTTGGAAAGTGAGATGCTATTGAATGATGCTGTGATAATTGTGTAGATTAGCTTAGGCTCTGGAGAGACGATATACTGAAGTGATTGCAAACTTGCCCTATTGGTGACCTAATTCTTCTCTTGCCCTTTGAAATGTGATTTTGTATTTTTGTACGTTCTGAATCTGTGTTGGATACTCAACTTACTTTGGTCACTAGATTGAAGCAGAAAGAAGCTTTTAACATTTCCAAGTATTGGAACTCTAAGAAATGCTGAGTCTTTTAGATCAAGCCTAGAATAATCAATAGAAAAAGACCCACTAAGGAGAGAGGACAGTTTTCAGTTGACAGCCTCCAAACCACCCATAAGGTTATTGCAAATTAATGATTCCTTTTTAATTAGCATTCCTCTAATTATTATCAGCCACACCAGTTCATATTAGCAGAAACAATGTCTCATAGGCTTAGAATAAAAATAGACCTATTTATAACTTACTGCTAGGAAGAATATAAGTAATTGGTACATTAATTTTATTTTTTTCCATTAAGGTATATTTTTATCTCATATATTTCAAACATCTGTGTAATACTTACTATATACAATATATGGGTCATAAAGACATAGAAATAAGTGTTAAAATCTCTTCTTTCAGGTTATAAACCCATATGAAATACTTGGAAGAAACAAATCAACACTTTATAATAAGAGTATCATGTGTTATATCATAACAAAAGATATTTAACTCAAGCTGTTATTAATGGTATTTTCTGTTAGTGACTGACATGGGTGATTTTTAAATTTGAATGAGAAGGAGCTATATTACTTAAAAATATATAACAAAATAAAAGCTCTGTAAATAAAAATTATTTTCTGAATAATATGAGAGGAAAGAGTAGCAAAATGTGAAGTACTTAAAAAGAATAAAATAAATAATAATAATAAATAAGAATTAAATAACTTTATTATAAATTATTTTAATTTAACCAAAAACTATTTTAGAGCATAAGTATCCTTGAGTTTCGAAATTCTTATTTCTCTTCAGAAATATAAACATGTATTTTCTATTAAGCATAACATTTTATATAGTTATTATATACATGATAAGACTAAGAAACCTAATTTATCGCAGTATTTTTAGGAGCCCTTTATGATAGCCTTGGATGGCAAAAGGAAGATGAAATATAAGAAATATATAATCAGGGAATACTGTTATTATTCAAACAAGATTAAAGCTATGAAGATTATATGAAGAGAGAACAGTGGAAACAGGACAAAGACCTTGGTTGTAAATAGCTATAGGAACAGTGATAAAAGGAAGGAGGAGAAAGAGAAGGGGAAGAAGGAGAAGGGAGAAAAGGAATAGAGGGAGGAGAAAGAGCAGAACGAGAAGGAAAAGGAGAAATAACTGCATAATTAGAATGAGAATCAGAAATCAAAATGTAAGAAAATCCTGGGAAGTATTAATTGTCAGCCCTAGACTGGCTCTAAACTTTACAGGAAAGCTTTCAAGAGTGACTCAGAGAAGGAGGGTATAGAAAGTAGTTTTCTAAAGTATATACTTAGGAATCAGAGAGTAGTTATAAAATAGTGCATTATTTCAGACTAAAATAGTATTCAGAGAGTGTGAACACAGGCATATCTATATAGAAAATCACTGCTTCTAAGTTTCTCAGGCTACAGAGACAAAAAATAAGGTGAAGTCATTTTAGGGAAATATGTATAAAATTTCAGTGGGGAAAGTGGTGATTTTTTTACTTTCAAAGCGCCCTTCATATTGTTGCCATGTTTGGTCACGTCAAGGGACATGAATCGCGACACAAATGGGTGTGACTGTTAATTGCACAACTGCTTCCATCTTTTGGTGATAGAATCTGTAACCCATTAGCTGTGTTAGCAAATACAGATAATTCCAGTTTTTGAGTTATGTCTTTCAAGAAAAATATGATCAGTGATGGGGTTATTAAAGATCAAAGGGTTGGTATGATGATTATATGTTTAAGGACAGTTGCAGTAGTTACTGTTTTTTTTTATCTAAGCTCATAAATGTTTAAAGGAATAACATAATGGTTGCTGTGCTTTTTAATATCTTCACAGGCAATATTTATTCATGAGAAACAAAGTTAAAATTTTAGTTATCACATTTACACTGATCATTCTCCTGCCTCAAGGCTAGAAAATAGCACTAATTACTTGACTTGGGGAAATGTGCATGTAAGAACTTCCAGAAATCACTAAGGGAGTGACTAAGTGACCTGTGTAAGATGGAAGGATAACATGGTAAAAATTTTAGAAGTGATAAATATTTGAGGAACTAAATTTAATCATTTCATACCAATAATAATAGCACACATCAAAAAGAGTAGAAATAACCTGTACTGACAAGAATGTAAAGAAAATAAGATTTTTGTTGGTGAAACTGTTGACCTTGGCCTATCTTTGTGGAAAATAATATGTAGACTCTTCAGAAAATTAAGAATAAAACTTCCATATAATTCAGTTATTCCTCTCCTGGGCATCTACCCTGAGAACACTACAACAGCACTCTTCAAGCTATTAGCACACCTATTTTCATAGCAATATTAACCACAATAGTCTAAAAATACCAAGTGTCCAATAGGAAAATAGTTAAATCATGTTGTACATATTTACATCATGAAATCAAGCAGTTTGCCACAATTACGATGGGATTGGCAGGTGTCACACTAAGTGAAGTGTGTCAAAAGAATAAAAGATAAACACCAGACTATTTGTTCATGTGTGGATATAAAGAAACAAACCAATGGAATAGACAGTACTCAGTGGAAACAAAGCCTGAGATATTTCTAACATTAGTGGATGTTGATTAGCATTCTGGTAGGGAGGTGACATTACAAATAGAAAATTATTAAAATCTGTCATAAATCATATTATCTCATTTCTTTAAAAAAGGAAGAATCTATTTTATTTTCTTAAAATAATATCCATATAGCCCATTCTAAATTGAAAACCACCTTTTCTCCCCCAACATTTGATGTAAATAAAAATTCTTCATTCCATATATATAAAGTTCAGATGTTATTACCAAAGAAAAACATGCCCAAGTTACCAAAGTATCCTGAAGATAGTAGCTGCATTATTACAATCTTATGGGCTTGACAGTAATCTCATACAAGTAATTCCTTAAAATTACTAAAAACTATACATCAATCATGTAAACCACCACTGACTACCTAAAAGCCTAATATATGTGCAGTTATCAGAAAAATGCACATGAAGTTTTCATTAACATTACGTAGTCCATTTAAAAAAGAGAAGGACCAGAGAACAGGTCAAGTGACCACCTTGCAAGAAATTCGACCTGCATTCAATTCTCTGCACCATATGTGGTCCATTGTTCTGTTTTAGGAGTGATCGATTCATGAACACAGAGCCCTGAACACAGTAATTCTGGTCACCACTGAATGAGACTCAAAAATTTATGACTAAACATTTATAAATATATTTTAACCTACAGTTCTATGTTTATTATTGAGTGTTTCTCAAAATGAGATAAAATAAAGGACCAAAATGGCCATATAATCTTTTTCTTTATATAAGAAATAAAACATCTTTGTAAACCCTGAATCTGAAAAACTGTGTGACTTGACTACAAAAATAGAGGGGATTCTAAAGTTGGTCTTGGAAGGCTTGTGTATATTTCTCATTATTAGGTTCCTGAGACCTTCATATGTACACCCCTGAGCTAGTTTTTTGGGACTTAAAAGTCTAGCTAGAATAAGAACAGGCCAATAATCAGAAAAATGCAAATCTAAACAACAAGATAACTCCTCGAATTTGATGACTGGCACTCATCAAAAAGAACAAAAAGAACTGGAGTTAGTATAGATGTCAAGAAAAAAATCACTTTCATTCAATCACTAATAGTGACAATGATGACTAGTCCATTTTTTTTGTAAAAATGATAGGGACACCTCAAAAAAACTAGAAACTGAACTTTCACATGACTATTTAAAATTAAATAATCTTGGGGGCAGGAGAGATTGCACAGCAGTTGGGCATTTTATAATATGCCCAAATACCCCAAGTCACAATGCAGAAAAAACATTTGTACTTCTTTGTTCATGGCAGCACTATTAACAGTAGTCCAAATCTAGAAGCAAATGTCAAGAACAGCCATTTGGACTAAGAAATTTTGGTCCCATATATATAAGGTACTATCATTTGGCTTAAGAAAAGGTGAAATCATGCAATTATCTGTTATTGTATGTATTTGGAGAGCACCATAATGAGTGAAAATTGTCAGAGGCAGAGAGACCCACACAAAATTATCTTTCTCACATGCAGGATATAAAAAATAAAATGGGAGAATAAAAATTTTCTGAAAGCAATGGAATAGAGGAATATGAGAATTAATCTTTTGTAAGAAGTTTACTACTGGGACAGGCAAACTTGTCCTAACCTCCCACACCAGTGAAGATGGCAGGGTAGGAACATTAAGACAATGATGAGAAAATATTACTTATGAGAAACAAAGGGTGCTGAAAGCTAGAGAAGAGCTGAAATTGAAGCACTGTCAGTTATAATATGGAAACCACAGTTTCTCAGATTTTCTTTTAAGTATTTTTCATAGAAGCAGAAGGATGACTGGGAAGGAATTTGGTGTCATTAGTGGAAAGAAGAGGACAGAGGTGAAAGGAATGGTATTGGAACATGGTTTGCCTGAAACTCAATAGTGGAAGACTTTGGAATTCACAATGACAAGAAAGAAAAGAAAGAAAAAAGAGAAAGAGAAAGAAAATGAGAAATAGAGAGAAAGAGAAAAGATAGAAAAAGAAGAAAAGAAAGAAAAAGGAAAGAAAGAAATGAGAAAGAAATAAAAGGAAAGAAAGAAAAAGAGAATGTAAGAAAGAAAAAGAAAAGAAAAAGAAAGAAGGAAGAAAGAAAATAAGAAAGAACAAGGAAAGAAAGAAGAAAAAGAGAAAGAAAGAAATGTGAAAGAAAGAAAAAAGAAAAAAGAAGGAAGGAAGAAATAAAGAAACAAAGAAAATGAAGAAAAACAAAGGAAAGGAAAAAAGAAAAAAGAAACTGAGAGCAAGAAAAGAGAAGAGAAAGAGGAAAGAAGGAAGAATGAAAAAAGAATAAAAAAGAGAAAGGATGAAAGAGAAAGAAAGAAAACCAAAAGAGAGAAAGAAAAAAAGAAAAAATGAGAGAGAAAAGAAAGAAAAAAGAAGAAAGAAGGAATGAAAGAGGAAAAGAAGAAAGTGAAAGGAAAGAAAAAGAAAGTAAGCAAGAAAGAAGGAAAGAGAAAAAGAAGGAAAGGAAAGGAAAAGAAATAAAGAAGAAAGTTGGAAGGAAGGAGGGAAGGAAGGAGAAGAAAGGAAGGAAGGAGAGAAGGAAGGAAGGAAGGAGGGAGGGAAGGAAGGAAGGAAAGGAGGGAAGAAGGAAAGAAAGGAGGGAAGGAAGGAATGAAGGAAAGAAAGAAGGAAGGAGGGAAGGAAGGAAGGAAGGAAGGAAGGAAGGAAGGAAGGAAGGAGGGAAGGTAGGAAAGAAGGAAGGAAGGAAGGAAGAAGGAAGGAAGAAGGAAGGAAGGAAGGAAGGAAGAAAGGAAGGAAGGAAGGAAGGAAGGAAGGAAGGAAGGAAGGAAGGAAGGAAGGAAGGAAGGAAGGAAGGAAGGAAGGAAGGAAAAGAGTCATTCTGTTTAACCTTTCCTTAGGACCTTACCATAGGTGTCAGAGGGAGCCCAGTTTAAGTCAATGAATGCTAAGCAATGCTGTGCTAAATCACTGTTTTCATGACTCATTTTTAATATAATGGAAAAGTCAAAATGAGATGAGAATTTATCTAGGGGGGGGGGGGAAATGGATCCAGGATATTGTGACTTATTTGGAACCAAGAATTTGCCATTGTCTATGTTCTATATTCCCTAATAGTATGTGTATATTAAATGTATGGGATAGAAATCTAAAAGCTAAGGAAACTTAGTATGGTGGCTATAAAGGATGACTTTCCAATTAACCAAACAAGATGAGATAAAATTGATAATCTTTATGGTTCAAATTCATAAGTCTATTTTACCCTCAATTTATTTTATGTCTTCCAAACCTTCTGTCCAATTTTAACAGAATTCATAAAAGAAATCATTTCCCTTTGAAATTTCGGAGTTGATTTTGGTACAATTAAACCTCAATACTCAGGCAGAAAAAGCTTTTACTCCTTGACTGTCCTGCATATCTTGGCCAAGTGAATATGTGCTGCATTTTTCTTTTATCTGTCTTGGATGAATTATTCATTGATTGAATTCACATTTCCAGGAATACAGACGGAAAATGGTTTTAAAAATTTTGCCCTTTAATAGGGTGTTCTATTTTTTTTTTTATTAAATGTCTTTGTACAGTCAACTATTGCTTCTAGCCAACCAGGGTCTGCCCCGGAGGCTTCTCACTTTAGCTTCTTTTACTCCCCATAACATTCCTTTTTTTGATATCTGTCTCTGAGACTGCAGAAATACCTATGCATTCCTGCTATCTGAAATAATATTTTCATGCTCCTTCACTGACAAATAATAAGCAGGAGATGCAATAAAGTGAGTGAAATGCTTGGCTTATTTTCTTTTTTTTCTTTCTTTTTTTTTCTCCTTTCCTTTTCCTTCTTATTTTTCCACTAACTTTCTCAATTCTCTTTTTTTCAAAATACTAAATAATGTTTAACAGTTCAGATTTTGGATCTTATTTATGTTTTTGCCCTCTAATCTCTTAAATGCTTTACGAGTTCAACCATAATTAATTTTTGTTTCCTTCTTTTAAACCCTATATAAAAGGAAGTATTTTGATCACATAATTTGTTTTAAATATAGACCAGTTCTTGCTAAAAAAAAATAAATTGAGTGACCAAAATGTTTCTCACTACCTTATCTATAAAACTAGGTGAATAATTGCATTTTAGAAAAGTAGCATGATACTAGCATTAATTGTGTATATTAAAATGCTCTTTGTGACACAGATGATACTTTCAAACTCTATTGAATTGTGTGAAAATGCCAAGGAAGAAAAATGAATAGTAAGTTCTTAAAATGAACTGAAGTGTAGAAAAGCCTTCTTTTCACTTAATTTTTAAAAGGACCCTTCATGAATTAGTAAAACATTGATAGTTTTAAGAAGTGAGAGCACTTCTAGGCAGAAATTCTCCAAATATCTGGGTTCCTAATGGTGATTTAGGTAATCCCTTCGGTACTTAAAGTGGAAAATTTTGCTTTTTTATTTATTAATAAGCTATATTTCATATACTAGTCTAAGAAAAAAATGAACATAAATTCTTTAATAAGTAGTAACAAAGGTTATTCTCTTTAAGTATGATATTCTTAACCTTTTGTAAGAGAAGTTGTCCTTATATAAAAATAATATATTTTTTAAATTCAATAATAAGAAGGAAGGTGTTTTTCCACTTTCCTCTTTTATTAACCATGTTTAGCACCTTTTTTACTTTAGAAATTTGCCATATACAAAAACTAGAAACTATGTATCAGAGGTACAAAGCCATACATATGACAATTAAATAGATGGGTACCTTGAATGATAATAGTAAGAAAACATTGAGATATTTTTATAGTTTCCTCATTTATTTGTGCTTTTTGGTCACTAGGATAGATGCAGTAATAAAAAATGAATGACCTCAGGGACTATTTGCTAAGATATAATCTTACCTGTTAGTTTTGCTGCCTTAAATAATACTTATTTCAGGGGTAAGAGACCAATTATAAAATAAAACATTAAACAATGTTAGGTGAAATCACTTACTGTAGTTTCTCCTTGTGACCTCCAGAGGGCAGCATTCATTTTTTTTCCAAATTCCAGAATAATCCTAGCTGGAGCATTAACTATTTAATCTAGCTATCAAGTGGTTTGTCTATTTTCTTCCCTTTGAGTTTATGTCTTTGTCTCTACAAGATGTTAACTATATTCCCCACTAGCAAAATTTATTAAAAAAAGAAACATACTACATATTTATTTTTTAATTTATTACTATTTCCTTTATGTCTAAAAGGAAAACAAAACAAACCAGAAAGGAACGAAATAAGCAGTGTTCTCTATAGACCTACTCAATAATACTTTTTTTAACTACCATAGTTACAAATAACTACCATAGTTACATAGTTACCATAGTTGGGTTTCAGTCATAAAAATACATCCCTTTCATCAGTGCAACTTTCCTGCTACCAAATGTCCCCCATCTCTTACCTCCCCATCCACTGTCTGTCTTCAAGACATGCATTCTATTTCTCTTACTCATTATAATTGTCAGGATAGTTGTTAGTGTATTTATTTGTTTAATTTCACACACTACTCTTTGTGGTAAGCTTCATATCGTGGGCTGTTCCTTTTGGCCCTCATATCTATTGTCTCTTGGTATTATTACAATACTGCTTTTTATTTTTCTTAAATTCCACAAATGAATGAGACTATTCTGTCTACCTCTTTACCTCTGTCTCATTTCATTCAGCATAACAGTTTCCATTTTCATCCATGTATAGGAAAGTTTTAAACTTCATTTTTAACAGCTGCGTAGTGTTCCACTGTGTATGTGTATCACAATTTCTTTAACCACTCATCTGTTGTCGGGTTTCTGGTTTGTTTCAAGATTTTGGCTCTTGTAATTAGCACTGCACTGACTTTAGGATTGCAGAGGACACTTTTGCATTGTGTTTCTAGGTTATATTACTAGGAGTGGTATAGTTAGATCATATGGAAGCTCAATTTCCAGCTTTTTGAAGAATATTCATATAGTTCAGAAAGGCTTGGCTAGACAGCATTCCCTATGAGAACAAATAAGAGTTCCTTTCTCCCTACATCCCTGCTAACACTGATTGTTCTTATTCTTTGTGATGTGTGCCAGTCTCTGTAGCATGAGATAATATCTCGTTGTTGTTTTGATTTGCATCCCTTCCATGATTATGGATGTTGAGCATTTTTTCATGGACCTTTTGGACATCTGTTCATTTTTTCTACCCATTTTATGATGGGTTTAGAAGTTTTTTCTTGTTAAGTTCTATCATTACTTTGTATGTCTTATATTGTAGCCCAATATCTGATGGTATTGGATGAATAATCTCTCCCATTCTGTGGGTTGCCATTGTGTCCTAGTCATTATTTTCTTTGAAATGCAGAAGCTTCTCAGTTTAATGTAGTCCCATTTCTTTATCTCGGCTTTCATATGTTTGGCCACTGGTATTACCTCCTTAAAGATGCCTTTAGTCTCGATATTATGGGGTATTTTACCTACATTTTCTTTTATATACCTTATGATTTCTGATCTGATATCACAACTGTAACACGTTTTGATTTGACCTTTGTGTATGATATTAGATAAAGTCTGAGTTTGCTTTTATTCATGAGGCTGACCAGTTGTTCCAAAGCCACTTATTAAAGAGGCTTTTCTTGCTCCATTTTGCATTTTCATCTCTTTATCAAATATTAATTTTTGTATGTCTGGGGAACATTTTCTGAATACTGAAGTCTATTCCATTGATCTGAGGGTCTCTTTCTTTATTGAAACCATGATGTTTTAATGAATATTACTTTGTAATACAATTTAAAGTTATGGAAGTTGATGACTCACATCTTTTTCCAAAGGATTGCTTTAGCTGTTCATGGGTATTTATTGTTCCAAATGAGTTTCAGGAGTGTTTGATCCACTTATTTGAAGAATGTTATGGGAATCCTTAGAGGAATTGCATTAAATATGTACAATGCTTTAGGGAGTATTGCCATTTTAATTATGTTAATACTCCCAATCCATGAGCAGGGTTTTTGTCTTCATTTCTTTGTGTCCTATTTTATTTCTTGAAGTAGTGTTTTGGAATTTTCCTTGTATAGGTCCTTCTCTTTTGTTAAATTGACTCCAACGTACTTGTTTGTGAGACACTAATGTGAATGAATTGTTTTTAATATCTATTTCTTCTCTATATTATTTGTTATAAGAAGGTAATTGGTTTTTGCATGTTAATTTTGTACTGTTTTACTTTGTTATATGAATATATTGTTCCTAGAGGCTTTTTGGTAGAATCTTTAGAAATTTCTGAATATAGTAGCATGTCATCTGAAAACAGTGAGAGCTTGATTTCTTCCTTTCCTATCTGGGTGCCCTTAATATATTTTTCTTGACTAATTGCTATGGCTTGTACTACTAGTACTATGTTTAATAGGAGTGGTGAGAGGGGGAGCCTTTCTTGTACCATATTTTAGAGGAAAGGCTTTTAGTTTCTCCTCATTGAGGATGGTATTTGAAATTGGCTTGTGGTAGATGGCCTTGACTACATTAAGAAAAGTTCCTTCCATTCCCATCTTGATGAAAGTTTTTTATCATATATAGGTTGTTGAATTAAATAATTAACGATGGGGCTGGATGGCGATGGATGGAGGCCTTTGTGCTTAGGCCCCAGCCACGTGGCTTCATCCCCATCCAGCTGGCGAGTCCCAGGCCCAGGTGAAAGGCGTAATCAAGACTCACTCACAGGCAGGCTTCAGGAAGAATCATCTTTATTCAGGCCCTATTCACCACATGTGTGTGGCCTATCTCATAACCTTTTAAGCACTAGTTATTCTTGGCCCTGCATCTAAACTCCTTTCAGCCATCTTCCCTTTGGGCTCCATGCTGGTCAAAGACCAGAACACAGAAACCCAAAAGCCAGAGCGCCCAGCAGCGCAGAATGGGCAAAGAGCCAAAAGGGCCAAAAGCCAAAAGGGGCCGAATTCCCTTGGTCCAAGCCTTATCTACCTTTTCCTCTACCTTTTCCCCGACCCCTCCCAGGAAGGAGGGTCTAGCAGGTAAGGTTACACCTACTATCCGGTTTCCAAGACCCCTCCCCGAAATGGGTGGGTCTAGGGTCTTAAAATATCCATCGCCATCCAGCCCCATCGTTAATTATTTCATGCTACATCTGGCGCTCCGAACTTTGAACTGAATCCTGGACCCAACAAAACAGCGAAAATGGTGAGATTTCTGCTCTTCTGTTTCATTTTGGCTCTTTTCAAATGCAGTCAGCCCAAAGGGTTTGGCCATGTGAAGCCATGTTCAAATATGGCCATAACCCCTTCTAGGAAAAGAAGGGCAAATAAAACAAGAGAGGTGGAAGCTTGCATCACCTCCAGCCCATGCCCAGGCCCAGAACTGAAACTTTGTTACAAGAAACAAAAACCTGGGCCTCTTCAAATACTTATTAAAAGTCTAAATTGGAAAAGGAGAAAAAAAAAAGACTATTAAAAATGGACTGATTTTCTAAAAATGACCTGCGGCTTGAATTTGGATTTCAACTTTGGAAATTTCGAACTTAACTTTTAGTTTAAATCACTTGAACTCTGAACATCCAAAGTGCGCCCGGAGGAAAAAAAAAGCGGCAAAAAGCTCCAAGTGGCTCGGCTCGGCTGGGCTCAGCTTTGCCCGAAAAAGCGAAAAACCTGGAATCCACGCTCCAGATCACAAACCGGCAGCGTAGCCTAAAACTACGGAAAAAAGCCACGTGGTAAGATCAGCGTGGGACAAACCAACATCTGAACTTTAAAAGTTTACAAAAGCCACGTGGTGAGATCAGCGTGGGACAAATTAATCTAAACTATGGTTTTAGGTGTAGAAAATTAGTGGGTAGTAATATTTCACTCATAGTTGGTGATGGGATAACTTTTAGTTAGTTAGTGGTTTAAAAATTAAAAATAAAAGGGAGGTAATACAGTTTAACATCTAATTTCTAACCACCTGCATCTTTGTCTTAGTCATTTTCTTTATGATTTAAATGTGTTTTGTTGTCTTTCAAAGTTAATATTTTCAATTGCAAAATGTTTTACTGTGTATTTTAATGTACTTAGCCTGTTTTTAAAATGTATGTTATGCATGTATGCTGCAGTACTTGTGTATAGAATAGGTATAGGAACATGAAGTTCTCCCAATATAGTTTAAAAGTATAGGAACATGAAAGTTCCAAAATAGTGCTTGGTAAAAAAGCATTAATAGAATTTTAGGTTACAGGTGTAAAGTAGATTTTGCAAAAATATGTTTTTAAAAAGGACTGGTATATTAATTTTCACTCTATTACGTTGGTGCATAAAAATATTAAGAAAAGGAGGAAATGTGGGTGTACCTATTTAAGACCCTAGACCCACCCATTTCGGGGAGGGGTCTTGGAAACCGGATAGTAGGTGTAACCTTACCTGCTAGACCCTCCCATTCCTGGGAGGGGTCGGGGAAAAGGTAGATAAGGCTTGGACCAAGGGAATTCGGCCCCTTTTGGCTTTTGGCCCTTTTGGCTCTTTGCCCGTTCTGCGCTGCTGGGCGCTCTGGCTTTTGGGTTTCTGTGTTCTGGTCTTTGACCAGCATGGAGCCCAAAGGGAAGATGGCTGAAAGGAGTTTAGATGCAGGGCCAAGAATAACTAGTGCTTAAAAGGTTATGAGATAGGCCACACACATGTGGTGAATAGGGCCTGAATAAAGATGATTCTTCCTGAAGCCTGCCTGTGAGTGAGTCTTGATTATGCCTTTCACCTGGGCCTGGGACTCGCCGGCTGGATGGGGATGAAGCCACGTGGCTGGGGCCTAAGCACAAAGGCCTCCATCCATCGCCATCCAGCCCCATCGTTAATTATTTAATTCAACAATAGGTGTTGGACCTTATCAAGTGATATGATCATATTTTTCTTTTGTTGATATGATGTATTATGATGATTGATTTGCATATGTTAAACTCTTCTTACATCTCTGGAATGAAACCTACTTGGTCATGGTGTATGAACTTGATGAGGCATTGGATCTTATTTACTAGGATTTTGTAGAGAATCTTTGCATCTGTGTTCCAGAAATATTGGTCTGTAGTTTTCTTTTTTTGAAGCATCTCCATCTGCTTTTGGTATCAAGTTGATGTTAGCTTCATAAAAACTAGTTGGTAATGTTCATGTTTCTTCAATTTCCTGGGAGAATATGAAAATTATTGGTAGTAGGTACTCTTGAAAGGTATAAAAGAATTTGTTAGTGAATCCATCTGGGCCTGGGCTTTTGTTTTGGAGAAGACTTATTTTATTTTGTTTTGTTTTGTTGCGGGGCCACACCCATTTGATGCTCAGGGGTTACTCCTGGCTAAATGCTCAGAAATTGCCCCTGGGCTTGGGGGGACCATATGAGATGCTGGGGGGATCGAACCATGGTCCTTCCTTGGCTAGCGCTTGCAAGGCAGACACCTTACCTCTAACGCCACCTCGCCGGCCCCTGTTTTGGAGGACACTTTTAATTACCATTTTAATTTTCTCAATAGTGATTGGTCTGTTGATATACCAAATCATTGGTCTGTTGATATACCAGATCATCCTGATTCAACCAAGAAGATTATAAGAGTCTAAGATTTAACCATTTCTTCCAGGTTCTCTTATTTTGTGACATAGAAGTAGTCTCTAATTATCGTTTGAATCTCTGGAGTATCTGTAGTGATCTCCCCTTCTCATTTCTGTTTTGGTTTATTAAGTTTTTCTCTCACTTTCTTTGTGTTTTGCCTGTGTTTAATCAATTTGTTTATTTTTCCAAGGAACCAATTTTTGTTTATATTGATCTTATGAATTGTTTTTAGATTTTTACTTCATTAATGTGTGTTCTAAGCTTTGTTATTTTTTTCTGCCTACCTATTTTTGGTTTATTTTGTTGTCACTTTCTAATTTTATAAGTCGTGTCATTAAATTATTTATGTAGGCCCCTTCTTCCTTCCTGATGTGTGCTTATGAAGCTCTGAAGTTTCCTCTTAATACTGCTTTTGTCATGTCCCAAAAATTCTGGTAATTTGTGTATTCATTCAGATTTGTTTCAAGGAATATTTTGATTTCCATTTTGATTTCATCAATGATCTACTGATTGTTCAGTAGTGAGCTGTTCAATTTCAAGGTGTTAAATATTTTCCTCTATGTCTGTTTGTAGTTCACTTATAATTTCAATACATTATGATCTGCGAAGGTAGTTTGTATAATTTCTATCCTCTTGATTTCATGGAGGTATGTTTTATGTGCCAGCATGTGGTCTATCCTGGAGAATGATCCATATGCAATGGAGAAGAATGTTTTCTGGGGGTGGAAAGTCATATATATATATACACTATGCCACTTTCTTTTACTTCTCCTTTGAGAGCTGGAATATATTTGTCATAAAAATTTAGTATATATTGGTTGACCTATCAAGTGGTGACAGGGAGATGTTGAGATCTCCTACTATTATTGTGTTGTGTTGCCTTGCTATCTTCTTTCAGATTTGTCAACCATTGTTTTAAATATTTTTCTGGTTTCTCATTGGGTGCATATATGTTTAGGAGTGATTTTCTGTTGTATATATCTCTTCATTATTACTAAATATCCACCTTTGTCCATTATAATTTTTTAAGTCTAAAGTTTGTGTCGTTTTATATTAATATTAATATGGCCACTCCAGCTTTATTAAGGGAGTCGTTTGCTTTTTCTCCACTGTTGATTTTGAGTCTGTTTGTTCTGACTATTCAGATGTGGTTTTTGTAGGCAGCAGAATGTTGAGTTCAGCTCTTTGATCCATTTTTGCCACTCTATGTCTCTTTACTGGCAAATTTAGTCCATTGATGTTGTGAGAAATAATTGTCATGGAATTTAGTGTCATTTTTTTTAGAAGTTTGGAGTATCTGTTGGTCTATCTTGTCTTAAAGTAAACTTTTTAGTTTGTCTTTTAAGGCTGGTTTTGAGTTTTCAGATTTCTGAGCTATCGTTTATTCATGGATCTATGCATGCTTCTTTCAAATTTGAATGGAATTCTTGCTGGGTAAAGCATTCTAGACAAAGCATTCATTTCATGGAATTTTGTCACTATATCCCACCACTGCCTTTGGGCCTTGAGGGTCTCTTGTGACAGATCTTCTGTAAATCTTAAGGATGCTCTGTTTAATGTAATTTTCTATTTTTATCTTGCTGTTTTCTATCTTTATTAGAGATTTTTCATTGTGAGTAGAATGTGTCTTGGTGTGCTTTACTTTGGATTCCTTTTTAGTTTCTTTTCTTTTCTTTTTTTTTTTTTTTGTACTCTTCGGGCATGAATAATTTGTTTGCATGCACTCTTTAGCTCTGGGAGTTTCTCTGCTGTGCTGTACTTGACTGTTGTCAATTCTTCATGAGGAGGTTTTTCCTGGGTCTCTGGGATTGCAACGATTCTTATGTTGTTTCTGTTGAATTTATCAAAACCTTCTATTTTTGTCTGTTCACATATTTTGAGAATTTTTCCATTGTTTATTTTAAGGCTCTTTTCCAATCTTTCTTATTTAATGGTCTTGTTATCCATATCATCTTCCAGCTCACTGATTCTTTTCTCAGCTGCTGTTACTTTGTTGGAGAGGCTTTCCAGTGGTTTTTTATTTTACATACCAAGTTTTTCACTCCTGTTATTTCAGTTTGAAGTTTTCTCATTTCTATTTTCATGTCCTCTTGGTTATTATTTGTGGTTCATTCAGTTTGTTCCATCTTTTTCTGAGTTCTATGAAGATCCTCCATATTTCTTCTCTAAAGTCTTTCTCGGAGAGGCTAAATAGGTGGTTGGCACTCTTTGGGTCATCAGAGCTGCCATCTTCATTCTCTATGCATATTGGAATCCTGCATTGATTCTCCATTGTCAAGCTTATATTGTGTTTTCTACATGTTGTGCTAGGGTTAACTAACTAGGAGATGTGAAGGGCCACAGAACAGAGTATAGCAGTTGATATCTTCTGGCTCCATCCATTTGGTGTGGGGTCATTTCACTTTTATTGTACATGGATGGATGTTCCACAGTCTTTTTGGGGATTGTTGGATCATGGCACTCTGGTAGGTCAGGATGGCACCATGTTGAACTATGATAGCTGATCTCAATGGACTTATCTATACTCAAAATTAACTAAGGTTACTTAATTCACTTTTTTGTTTTGTTTTGTTTTATTTTGGAGAGCATCCTTGGCAGCACTCAAGGCTTACTCCTGTCTCTGTCCTCAGCACTCATGTTTGGCAAGCTTAAGGAGCTCACTTTTTTTTGTTTGCTTTTGTTTTAAAGTTATACCAGGAAGTGTTCAGCGTTTACTTTTGGTTTTGCACACAGGAATCACTCCTGGCAGACCTGGTTACTGAAATCAAACCGAGATTAAATGCATGCCAGGCAAATGCCCTATGTGCTATACTATCTTTCTGGCCCCTTTTATAACAAATAATACCTCTTTGATTTTTTTAACTAATTGCATCTTCGAAGAATTGTTTTACATTGCCATGTGAAAAGAAAATAAACACACCTTTTGCCAGGACAAATAGTAAACTACTCCTAAAATAAAGAATATTATGGCAGGGTATACAGTACAAACTCAGATCTCCCAAAGGATGAAGTAAATCTGCATGCTGACTCAGGAAAAGTTATCCTTATTTATTGACTTGTTTGTATTTTAAGTCATCATTTAAAAACTGCTGAAAATATTATAAGTATAAAAGAAATGTGTGGTATGTCATCATGTGAAATTCTGAGATAAATGTGTGCATCAAGCAAAAGCAACTTTTAATGATTGGTGTTTCCTTTGAATAAAACACTCAAAGAAGATGTCAGGAAGAAAGGGTAAAGTTTAATATATTTTAGATATTCTCTCTTAATTTTATATTTTGTTTTATCATTCATTCATCAAGAAAAATGATGGGACAAAATGATTCTTGACACTAATATATTTCAGCTAATGGTAGTCAAAAGGATCTGAAACTTGAATGCAGCATGGAATATGTGAAGGAACTGGGGCAGAGAAAAAGAGCAGAGATAATAACTGAGGGCTACAGGGGAGAGTAAAAGTATTTAATACAAAATTCATACTAGGGGCCCAGAGAGATAGCACAGCGGTGTTTGCCTTGCAAGCAGCCAATCCAGGACCAAAGGTGGTTGGTTCGAATCCCAGTGTCCCATAGGTCCCCCGTGCCTGCCAGGAGCTATTTCTGAGCAGACAGCCAGGAGTAACCCCTGAGCAACGCCAGGTGTGGCCCAAAAACCAAAAAAAAAAAATTTATACTAATCACATTCATTAAATGTATCATGTATTACATTATGTAATACACAAATGTATTGTCACTAAATGTATGTCATATTTATCTTACAAGTTCAAGTGACTTGTAAGACCTGGTCTCATAAACTTTCCCAGTGAGATATATGTAGTATGAAAGAGGTGCCAGTTTCCTAAAATCTACTTGCAAGACAATAAATACTTGGGGGAAGCACAGAATGATTGAAAGATGTTCTTAACAACTCATGACATTTTTCTTTCTGCCCTTAATAAGTAGGAATGAAACCATGTCAATGGGAGTCTTCTTTAACACAGGCACTGTAATTTACACGGAAATAAATTCAGGTGAGCTATTTGGGGAGTCTGGGTGTAACAGGATCGCCATTTGTCAGAGATTATTACTTGAGAAGGCTCCCTGGGAGAGGCATAAATTTTCCCTGAAATAACACATCACATAATAACAGCCAGGAGCTTGTCTCTGCTTTCACTGCAGCACACCTGCTCAGAGGGACTTTCCTACTGAGCCCAGCAAGACAACCTGCTCATCCAGGCAGCAAACCTGCTCCTTAGTTAGCAACAACCAGAGCAAAACCAGGTCATCAATACACCTGCTGACAAGTTGTCTTTGAGGCAAAGGGAAGACAGATGTGAATTTTGGGAAACTTAAGTATGTTAAGAAAGACTAGGTGGTGAAAAATATTACACAGCGGTTAAGGGGTCAAGTGATACTATTGTGGGTAGGGCACTTACCTTTCACCTCATTGAACCCACATGGGTTTAACCCCTTGACCCTCAGCAGCAATGATCCCTGAGCACAGAGCCAGGACTAAGTTCTTAGCAAAACCAGCAAAATCTCCCTATCAAATAAAAAGAAAACACGAGTTGAAAATCCCAGTACTTTTGTTTGACTAAGTATGAAGATGAGTGTAAATTGGGAATAATGAAACCCGCCTATAGGGTTATTGTGAACATTAAAAGTGATAGGGCAAAGTGTTAATGCAATATTAAACTACATCAAGCATTTATTTCATTGTTGAAATAGAGATACCATTTATATAGCACAATAGATGAGATATTGTTCTTCATATCTAATAGAAGTCCATCAGAAGTACAAATACATGTTTTGGACAAGAAAGTCCCACTTCTGTTATGTGTCCCTCTTCATGTATTAGATATCACAGACAGCTTCAAATACAAGATAACTCTGACTAATAAACTCTCTAGAGTTAAGTGGTCTTTAATGGGGTCACACTTTATGTTCATTCATTATCATGTTCCAAATAACATCTTTCTGTCTAACTAACTTTTGAGCCAATTGTAGAGAAACTTTAAAGCAAAGACATTTCTTAGAAGATAGAGAAAACCTCCTTGTTTTTGAACACTGTTTTAGTTAATTGCATTATTAAGCCCTGGCACCTTTACCCATTTATAGCTGCACTGTCATTTTGTCATTTTGGAAGAGTGATATGAAGGTGCATACTCAGTTGCGAAGCTTACATGAACAGTCGGTAAATGTGGTTTTTCTCAAACTTAAATGAAAATTGAAACTCAGCAATTTAATCCCAATAATGAGCTACCAATTATTTTCTGGATCTGAGAGCCCCTTTTGGTTATAAATTGCTGTTTGCAGATAGCAGTAAGTCAATCATTTTCACCATAAAGTCTCTTAGTATGCTAAATGGTTACAGTCATTAAAAGTGTTTGGAGTTTCAGAAAGTCAGACGGCACTAAAATACCTAATAATACACTTTCAGGCAGCGACAATGAATTCCAACTTTATCTGTTTCCAAAGAGAAATCGACTAAAATATTTTTGGTCGTTGAGAATCAGTGGGTTTCCAAAGCATATATTATATCCAACAGGGATAAGCATATGGTTAAGCAGAGTAAGAACTGGCTTCTTTGATTAAAAGTTTCTTTCTTAGAAAATCACAAATAAAGATCATGTAGAGAAGCAAAGCAAGATTTGTCAGGACACTGTGATTTATAGAATGCCTATAATTATCTATGTGTATATGCACATATACATACAATATTCTATATTAATGAAATTCATAAAAGAACCTGTCTAAAATGAGTAATTGATATTGTAAAATAAAATTTGGCTCCCTCCCTTAATTAAACTACTTGTCTTTAGATAATAGTTATTTTTTTTAATAATACATTCTCTTGGGGGCCTTGGCAATAGCACAGCTGGTAGGGCCTTTGCCTTTCAGGGGCCAACACAGGTTCCATCCTTGGCATCTCTATGGTACCCCCAGCCTGCCAGGAATAACTTCTGAGTACAGAGCCTGGAGTAACCCCTGAACATCGCTGGGTATAGCCCCCCCCAAAACAAACAAACAAAAAATATCTTATTTTTAGCCTAAAATATAGTCACAATTTAGATGTGAGTGGGATTATACAGACAATTTAAAATCAAGAGAACTGAATCAGAGACCTGATTCAAAGGAAGTACATATTCTGGCCTGTATAAGGCCCTGAATTCAATCCCCGGTACTGGGGTACTGGGTGATTATGTGAGCATCACTTGGAATGTCCCTAGTGGTACCCTAGAGACAGAACACCATCATTTCTTGAGCCCTGAAATAAAATCATTCAGTTAGATGAGTTAAGTGTTCCTGACCCCTTTGAAATTACTTAGGAACCTCCTTTATCTCAAAGAAAGAGACATGACTTACTTAAAGATGTTCACGCCCCCTCCCCAAAGAAAAGGTGGTAGAAATGTTTTCTAGGATTAGTTTGTCTCACAAAATTCAAAGACAGATGCTGTGCATTCCTTACATCAAAACTGCCAAAGTTCATAGCATGACTGTTGTGGTTTAGGCTATGTCATTGCAGCCCTATAAAATAACATTGTTTTAAAGGAACAAAAAACAATCCACTATAGAATTTTCTCACCACAGAGAAAAATTCAGATACAAACTTAACAGTTCTATGTTGAAAGACTGCAGTGTGCCTTGTCCTTGATCCTGGGGAAATATTTTTCAGTCTTTAACTATTGAATATGAATAAACTGTCTGACTTACATGTATGGGTTTTATAGTATTGATATCTCTTTTCCATTTGTACATTGTTGAGTGCTTTTTTTAATCATGAAAAGATTATTGAATTTTTGCAAATGTGTTTTATGATTAATTATGATCATGTGGTATGGTTCCTGATTCTATTAAGGGGATGTATTTACATTGATTTTTCTATATTGAATCATCTTTGGATGTGAGGAACAAATCTCATTTGATTATACATGTATAATCTTTTAAGACACTGCTGAATTTAATTTACTTGTATTTTGCTCATGATTTTTGCATTTAAATTTACAGAGCTATTGTCTGTAGTTTAATTTTATTCTTTTAGTGTCTTTGACTTTGATATAAAGACAATAACGTTTTGTTGTTGTTATATTTTAGGTAATATGGTTGAAGTAGTGATAACTTTGTTATAGTTTTGTTATTATGCTTTTACCACCACCAAAGTGCTCCAGACACTTCACCATTGTCTTTGCTTAGCTTCCTATCAACCTCTTTTATCTATCCCTCACCTGAATACTTAGTAATTTCAAGTTTGTGTTCAAATTCCAAGGGCTTATTCTCATCCAATATTATCCATTTACTTGTTTTGCTTGTTTATATACCATATACATGTAGATCATCCAATATTTGTCGAGCATTTTCCTACTATGTACATTTTTCTAGGTATGCATATTTTGTTCAAGTTAATATCTTTGTGTTATTGGGTAAATTTCAATATGGACTTTCTCAGTCATGAAGAAGCTTTATTCTTAGCTTTTGGAGAAATTTTCATTATGCTTTCCAAAGGTTGAACAAGATAACATGTTCACCAATCATTTATTTTTCACCTGCCCCCATCACCACTGGTTGACTTTATTCTTTCTGATATTTGCCATTCTCACTGGTATGAGACAATTGTCATGAACATAAATATTAATTTTTATATGTCTACTGGCCATCTCTATATCATCTTTGGGTGTCTACTCTCTCACTTATTACTGAGATAATTGTTTTATGCTTTTTGTCATTGAGTTTTGTGGGTATTTTATAAATATTGGATATTGAACCTTTATCTGAAACTTTATATGATATATGGTAATCAAATAGTTTCTAAAATATATTTTGATGCCATTTTTATATTATCCTAAGTTTTATTTTGACTTGCAAACCTTTTATTGTTTGATGCAGTCTCATTTGCTCATTTGTTAATTGAATTAAATTATTGAAGACACCTTTGAGATTCATTTCTTGGTGAGTTCTGCCTTAATTTTCTCATTGTATTTGATGGATTTTCATTTCATTTCAATGTTTTTAATTTATGTTGAGTTGATTTTGTGTATGTGTGACTTAATTCTTTTTTCTTTCTTCTTTAAGTTGTCTAAGCATCATTTATGGAAGTGACTTTACTTGATCTATTTAATGATAAAACTGTCCATAAATCTGATTGGCTTTCATGTGTTCTTCACTTCCATTCTATGGTATGGAAAACATTTTAAGATTCTTCTTCATTAAAAGGTCTTGTAAAGAATAAAAATTATCTAACAATATATTAAACCATGATGATTGGTGAAGGGTACGAAAACAAAAATCAACTCCACTGCATTTCTAGCTTTTGAAGAAAGCAATTTAGCTCCTCCCTGTAATGTTCAGTAAATGTTCAAGACACTTAGGTTTCTTACTCTATTTGTTTCTGTTTTTGTTTTTTTTTTTTTTTTTTTTTTTGTTTGTTGGTTTTTTTTTTTTTTTTTTTTGGTTTTTGGGCCACACCCAGTAACGCTCAGGGGTTACTCCTGGCTATGTGCTCAGAAGTTGCTCCTGGCTTGGGGGACCATATGGGACACCGGGGGATCGAACCACGGTCCGTCCAAGGCTAGCGCAGGCAAGGCAGGCACCTTACCTTTAGCGCCACCACCCGGCCCCACTCTATTTGTTTCTAAAAGCCTATTGTGTATATTTGCACCCATGAGTATCCCTATTAGGCACAATTTTTTAAAATCCTTTGTAGTTTTTTCATTAGATATACATTTTTTTTTGGTTTTTGGGCCACACCCAGCGGTGCTCAGGGGTGACTCCTGGCTGTCTGCTCAGAAATAACTCCTGGCAGGCACGGGGGGGGGGACCTTATAGGACACTGGGATTCGAACCAACCACCTTTGGTCCTGGATCGTCTGCTTGCAAGGCAAATGCCACTGTGCTATCTCTCCGGACCCTAGATATACATTTTAACATATTATATATATGTGAATTTACATACATTTTTTAAATTTAGGTACCACAGTTTGCAATGCTTTTAATGATAAAGTTTTATATATATAAAACCTACTACCAGTGTTATAATTCTTCCACGAAAGACAGAATTCTATCCTGCACCAGCCTCCTATGCAAATTAAAATTTTTGTTTGTTTGTTTTGTGCACATGCCTATGTGTGTTCAGGGCTTACTCCTGGCTCTGTGCTCAGGAATCACACCTTTCAAGTTCAGGGACCATATTAGGTGCTGGACACCAAGCATGAGTTGACCATAGGTAATGCAAGCACCCCTACCCACTGGATTACTCCTCTGACTTTGAAACTCACTTTTTAAACATAATACCCTTTTTGGTTTTTTTTTTTTAATTTGAGAACTGTTATTTACCAACTGCTATTAGTAGGATTTTATACATGAATGATTCCTTCACCACACCCTCCTTCTATGTGTCCATCTTCCTCCATTATTGGCTCTGAGCCTATCCTCCACTCTCCCCACCCTCATGGTACATTTCCTACTGGACAAGTTCTCAGTTTCTGTTGTCTTTGGGAATTTGTTCTTCCCCTATTCTGTTTCTTCATATCTTGCATATCAAAAAAATAATTCTGTGTCTGCTCCTCTCCTTTTGATTGATATCACTCAATGTGATAATTTCCCACTTGATTCATGTGGCAACAAATTTCATAATTTAATCTTTTCTTATAGCTGAGTAGTGTTACATGGTGGATATGGATCACAATTCATTTGTTCGTATGATCTTGGACATTTGGATTGTTTCCAGTGCTATTCTGCATAGTGCTGCAGTAAAAATGGAAATGTAGCTATCTCTTCTAAATTGGGTTTTTGGATTCTTGGTATAGATGTCTACAATTGGAATTGCTAGGTAATATGAAAGCTCAATTCTTAGTTTTTGAGAACTGTCCATTTTATTTTTCAAAAAGGCTGGATCAGTCAACATTACCACCAGCAATGAATAAGAGTCCCCTTTCATTGATTGTTTTTGGTCTTTGCAATGTGTGACAGTTTCTCTGGTGAATATATCTCATTATTGTTTTGATTTGCATTTTTCTGATAAGTATTACAGAGCATTTACTTGCACTTTGGTCATCTGAATGTTTTCTTTGAAAAAGTTTCAATTCTCCTCTTTGCACCTATTTTTTTATGGTTGTTGGTTGGTTTTGTTTGTGTGTATGTAGTTTTGCTATAGTGTTATATATCTTGAATATAAATTCTTTATCTATGATCCAGTAAGGCCACAAAATGATCCCTAAGAACAGAGGCAGGAGTAAAGCTTTAGTACAGCAGATTGTGGCCCAGAACAGTAACAAAAAAGGTATCACTGTATATTTTGTTTTCCCAGGGCCTCCCCATTATCAAAAGAACAACTCATACATGGGCAACGTTTAAAGTTTGCTTACTAAAGTCTAGAAATCTATATAAAAAATATTGATTTTATTTTAACTTATTGCTTTCTCCACAAAGGTTTCACAATATCATAATTTAAAAGATTAACTCCCCAGTGAAATCAGGGACTAAGATCCATAAGCAAAAAAAATTATAATAAACAAAATTATTATAAAATGCCTTATCAGTGAGTACTTTACAAGGCACTATTTCTAATTTAATACTTTACAAAGTTCAGAAATATATGAATTTTTTATTAAAATTGTCTCTTAATTTAATTGCCTAATAATATATGACTAATCCTAAAGGGATTTTTTTCCAGCAGAAAAATGCAATTTAATAGTGGAATTGAATCACATCAATTTTTAGAATAAGTTTTCAGGTCAACTGAGTTCTTATATAACTATAGGTTTAGTACTTTGAATGCACATTTTTGTACCTTATATAGATATAATTATATAGTGGTGGACTATGTGTAAAAGTTTAAAGTGCTCACCTGATTTTGTGCATTTATTAAATACAGAAAATCAAGTGTCTTATAATTGTCTGGAATATTTTGTGCCTTAAAAGTCAGATACAAGTTAAGGGAAATTTAGATAAGTGAAAGAAATGGAGTCGTAAACTGAAATATAATAACTAGATAGACATAGTGATATTAGTGAAAAAAACTTGCAAAGAGAGTTGAAGGAGGAGAGGTGACTCAAAAGAAGAATAGGTGATTCAAAGTGTATATTGGGATAATAAACATAATGAAACAAATTTTGAGTATAAACAATATTCACCATATAGAATATGGTGGTTTGGTACTGGGAAGAAACACATCTTCCTTCTCTGTATGTTACAAATATTTTGAATCTGACTTATATTTTGCTAAATGCCAACAATCATTAATAAAAAAAGTTTTCTTATGAACTACTTTGTGCCTAAAATTTATTTTGTCAGCCTACACATTGTTTTTCTTGCTGAGTATAGAAAAAATTTTCCATTGCCTGTCATGGGGTCATGCCATTAAATAATATCTCGAACATCTAAAAACAAAACCGAAAGAAATGAAAAACAGGTGAATCATTTTTCCTTCTTTTTAAATCCTCATTAGGTCAGAGTTAAGAATTGTACTGAAGTAACATGCCTAGAAAAACTTAACACCTGCCATAAAGACTAGTATTCTTGACTAGGTGGGGTGGAAACATCTTTTTCTAGATATTAGAACATGAAGTGCTTCTTATTAATCAGCATCAATAGATACGAGGAAAGTAGATAATTGGCACAAATATATTTTTGAAGGTAGTTCTTTAATTATAATATCTACTCATCAATATATAATGGAATAAGTTGAACTTGCACTAGAATCTTAATGGTATAGCTTCTTATTTACACCTCTTTTTTGTACAATCTCTTTCCAAACAATATTTTCTTTCTTATAAAATTTTTTCCTTTCAATATTATTAATGAAAAATTAATAAATCTTATTATTTAACATATTGTGATTAACATTATTTGCACAAAAGCCATCACATGTCCACATACTCATGCAATCATAGAGTTCTCTTTTGTCATGATTTTGTTTGATGTGTACAGCTCTAATAGCTAGATGAAAAGTATGAATTATCATAATATTCTCCTACATTCTTCACAAAATTTTCACAAATTCTTCACCAATAGCACAAAAATGTTAACTATCATCATTTTCTGAATAATGTAGCAATTACTGTGCTAGAAAATAAAATGGGCCTTTTCACTTTAGATTATTTGTCATCTATAATATTTCTACTATTGTTAGAGAAAATATGGAGAAATGGGCCAGGTAACAAGACCTTCAGCTGTTTCCTTATTTTTATATACTTTCTGATCAATTATTACAACCACCTTTATGCATGGAATATATTAGATTTGATTGATTAGTTCCATGGGCCTTCATTTATGTAAGGTGGGGGATGCTTAACCTCTCCAAGGGCAGATACCAGTGTGGTAGTCCTCTGATCCACGAGCAAGTTGGTATAGTTTGTGATATGATGTGGTGTGGCTTGTTGCTTATTTAGACTTAGAAGTTACTCTCTATATGATATATATACTGGATAATTTTGAGCTGTGATATGGCAGATCTCAAATGGCCATTATGCTGATATTACTGGCTTGTCACAGAATCCTAAACTTAGCCTGCTATGCTATGGCACTCTGATTACATTGTAACCCACAATATCCCACCATATGGAACATGAATGATGTCTCTGACATATGGTGTATAATTGTTAAGCACATAAATTAGTACAACCAAAAGGAAATAGACTCAAATATTATTTTATGTGGACATTTTGGTATAAAGTAAAAGCTCTTCATAGAAACAGAAATATCAATGGACAGCTGCACAAATCATTCTAAGTTTGGGACACCATATATTTGATCTACAAAAGAATGCAAAACAGGTTGGTGTCAGATCTGTTCATGAAAATCACAAGTATTTTTCAGGCAAAGAGTTGCCACTGCGGGTCCAGAACCAATTTGTGATCTGTGTTCTTGAATATATAGAGTGATAGAATTGGAGCAAATTTATTTTCAACAGAAGTTTTTTTTTTATTTGCTATTATTACTGTCATTTAGAGAAAGATGACACAGTTTATAGTTTAGGAAACATTTCTCTTAATGCTCACTTATTTGCATGAAATTTTAACATGTGATCTTCTATAATCGCTCAACTTTCTCACTAAAATAACCTAACTTTATTTCTGCATAATTATACCTATAATTTTGAAAACTGTATTCCAGTAATATCACTAATTATAGGCTTATTACAATCTTGTCTTCTCTGATAATAAGGGAAATTGTATAAGGACCATGCTTAAATTACATATTGGTGAACAATAAATTTTCTATCAATCATTATTTTTCCCCAATGCACTATGCAATTTGTGGATCCATTCATTTCTTTGAATTGCTTTGCTATCAGTGGCATATTAAATTTTACCACAAAGAATTGTACAGACTTTGGTTAAAGAAAAAGAATAGTGTTTTACATATTTAATATGAACTAATGAATAATGCATAGATATAGTCATTATTAATTATCTTATGGAGGTTATTCAAGGGCAGAGAAAAGTAACATGGTCAAAGGGTAAGGCATTATTTCTGTTTACACTTGAAGATTGCTCTGACCACTGAATACATATAAAGAGTAACAGGCAATTTATATTATGTGAAAATTTCACATGCTTTTTATTTAATAGGAATTGACCTTTTGAGGTCATTGTTGGAAGGGACGTCTTCAACTCCTCTCAAAATAGAGAGTTGCTCTTGCTGAACAACACAATTTTCATCAGTTGAAAAGCCTTTGACTATACAGAAATAAATAGAGGTTTAATAAAGAATGGAATCATTGGGAACATTCTCCATCTTAGGAATATACACACATTTACACTTGAGATGTGTTCTCTCAGGCTTTCTTCACTCTCAAAACAAACAAACCAAAAAACAGTGACCTCTCTTGAATATGTAACTCTTTCTCTTTCTTTTTCCTCATCTTTCAATAAATAAAGCCTTTTCTGTTTCAAAAAAAAAAAAAGAAAAGAAAGCATTCTTCAGTATGTAAGTGGCATATTAAACCACCCTTCTCTTACAATTATATCCTCTATATAATTCTATCCTGACATCTTGTCTGTTTCTTTTTTCTTCTTCTTGGCTTCCACACCATTATGAGCACTTCCTGAGCACATAATGTGTTTTAGCTGTTCTTGAAATAAGTCTGTAGAGTCCATATTCACAGTCCCAAGAGAAGGTATATATGGAAGTCCGGCTGGAACTTCTGGCTGGCTGAGATTACTCTTTTTTCTGTAAATGCAGCTTTCATATTTTCATCTGATAGCATTCCACATGCTAATTGACTACTGCCTCCAAGATGGCATTTGTTCTACTGGGATCTGTTTTTCAGTCTGATCAGGTTTACCTACTCCAGCTCATTCCTTGGGTTACTGTCCAGAACTGAATCTGTGATGGCTTTTTTTTTTTTTTTTTTTTTTTGCTTTTTCGGCTACACCTGGTGATGCCCAGGGATTACTCCTAGCTATGCGCTCAAAAATCACTCCTGGCTTCGGGGACCATATGGGACACCAGGGATCGAACCAAGGTCTATCTTGGATAGGCCTTATGCAAGGCAAATGCCCTACTGCTGTGTTATTGCTCTGGCCCCAGAACCTGTGATGTCTTTGTTCATCTCAACCTTTATGCCCGTGATTTTCACACTGACTAGGACTGTTGTCTCTGGAGTTTTTCACTGGATGCACAACATTTTTCACTAGAGGTATCTATCGGTGAGCAACATAGTAATCCCCCAAAATATTTACATACACAACAGGTTTGATATTTTATAATTAATATTTTTATTTAAACACCTTGATTATAAATATGATTGTAGTTGGGTTTCAGTCATGTAGAGAACACGCCCTTCAACAGTGCAACGTTCCCACACAATGTCCCAAATTTTCCTCCTCCCCACCTCCACACCCTGCCTGTACTCCAGACAGGCTTTCTACTTCCCTCATTCATTCACATTCTTATGATAGTTCTCAGTGTAGTTATTTCTCTAACTGCACTCATCACTCTTTGTGGTGAGCTTCATGTCATGAACTGGAACTTCTAGCCCGCCTCTCTTTTGTCTCTGAGAATTATTGCAAAAATGTCTTTGAGTTTTTAAAACCCATAGATGAGTGAGACTATTCTACATCTATCTTTCTCCCTCTGATTTATTTCACGCAGCATGATAGATTCCATGTACATCCATGTATAGGAAAATTTCATGACTTCATCTCTCCTGATGGTAACATAATATTCCATTGTGTATATTTACCACAGTTTCTTTAGCCAGTCATCTGTTAAAGTGCATCTTGGTTGTTTCCTGAGTCTGGCTATTGTAAATAGCACTGCAATGAATATAGATGTGATGAAGAAATTTTTGTATTCCTAGAGTATATTCCTAGGAGTGGTATAGTTGGATTGTATGGGAGCTCAATTTCAAGTTTTTGGAGGAATCTCCATATCACTTCCCATAAAGGTTGGACTAGAAGGCATTCCTTCCCATCAGCAGTGAATAAGTATTTCTTTCTCTCCACATCCCCACCAGCACTGCTTGTTCTCATTCTTTGTGATGTGCACTAATCTCTGTGGTGTGAGATGGTACCTCATAGTTGTTTTGATTTGCATCTCCCTGATGATTAGTGATGTGGAACATTTTTTCATGTGCCTTTTGGTCATTTGTATTTCGTCGTCAAATTGTCTGTTCATTTCTTATCCCCATTTTTTGATGGGGTTAGATGTTTCTTTCTTGTAAAGTTCCGTCAGTACCTTGTATCAAAAAAGTCCTGGGAGCAAAGAGAAATATGTTTACCTGCTTGTGGCTCAACTAGTTTATAACTGTGGAGCTAGTATCTCAATAATTAAAATGACAACATAAAAGTGCAACCTAGAAATCAATGAACAGCCCAAATTCTTTCTAGGACATGCCTATTCCAGAAAAATAAAATGTTTGTCTATGGGTAAGTTCAGAAAAGAAAGTGTTATCTTTTGTGTACAAAGTCAAGGAAGATTTTATCTCCTTACTAGACCAAAATCACAATGGTAGTGATTGTGGTCTGGCTGTGCGGTCATAATAGTGAGTAGGACTTGTTTAATTTAACCAGGTTATGAAATGCATGTCTCCATTTGGGAAAATTTCCCTATATGTCCTGTTGTGAAAAAGAAAGTTCCTCCAACTCTCATAGATGAAAGTGTTGGGGATTAACCATGCCTCCTTGCAGCTGGTACACAATTATATGGTATTGATTCAATGACTTGGATGCATTTTTACCAAATATTGAATCTATCACTGGTCACATAAATAATTATAAAATATATGCATCATAATAATTTAACAGCTTAAATAACATTTGTTATTAGAGTTACTGTGAATCCAGACTCCAGTCATAATTTAACTGCATATTTTGTTTCAATATTTTTCCTTAATACTATACTTCCTTGATACTACCAAGGCCACTTTAGTTTCAAAGATCTTTCTCCATACTGCTTCAAGGTTTTTTGGCAGAGTGTGGTTCTTAAAGGGGCCATTGGATATGGACTTGAGTTCTTTACTGTTTATTTTTTGGAGGTTACTCTCATTTTCTAATCACCCTGGCCTTGTCATGGAATCTACAAATTGCTTTACTAGAGAAAGCATGGGCACGTCTCTGAGGCTTTCCGGGTCAGCAGAAGTGGTAGGGGAACATCTGCTCCCTCACCACTCTCCCGCAAGCAGTCTGAGGCTTCCCGGGTTGGCAGATGGTAAGGGAACTTCTGCTGTCACCACCCCTCCCCTGTGCACATAAATGAGGTCTCAGGTGCTGCTGGGACTGGCTAGGAACTATGGATGGGAGGGGTTTCTGGCAGAGGTCTGGAGGGGGTGGAATCCCACTGACTTTCTGGTAGGGGAGGAGGGCTAGGGAGCCAGGCTCAATAGCGCCCACCACCAGGGTGACCAGGAGAGGTACTGCACTGGCAGGCAGCAAGAGGGAGGAGCAAATAACCAGAATCCACTAGAGGGTGCACGAGGGGCCAAACCTCAGTCAGCTCACCCAAAAACCCCACCCAGAGCTGCAAGCCAGAGAAGGGACCCAGCCCCACACCACAGGGGGCAAAAGTGGGCTGAAATCAGAAGGCACTGCACTCCAAGCCACACCAATAAATGCAAAAAAATATGGGTAAACTAAGGAGGACCCTAACAGCTGGAGATACAGAGAGAAACCATAGCAAGTTCCCAAGTCCACCAAAACGCACAGATCCAATAGAAGATTTAAAAGCAGCCATAGAAAATAAATGCAAGTCATGGTAAAGAAAATGAAAGAATCGATTGCCACCAAATACAAGAAATCTATGGATGAACAAATCAACCAAATTAAAGAAGATCTGTTACAGAACACAAGAGAGTCCATACAAAGGAAATTAAAGGAAATAATAGATACCATAAAAAGCCACAAGAGCAGAATCACACAGTTGGAGAAGCACATAGAAGAACTCAAAGAAAAACTGCAAACAAAAACAATCAAGAAAGTAGAGAAAGCATCAAAATGAGGGATAGAGACAAGAAAGAAAGAAAGAAAGAAAGAAAGAAAGAAAGAAAGAAAGAAAGAAAGAAAGAAGAAAGAAAGAAAGAGAAAGAAAGAAAGAAAGAAAGAAGAAAAAAGAAGAAGAAAATAAACAAATAAAGAAAGAAACACAGAAAGAAAGAAAGAAAAAAGAAGAAAGAAAGAAAGAAAGAAAAAAGAAGAAAGATGAAAGAAAGAATAAAAGGGAAGGAGGAGGGGAAAGGAAGGAAGAAAAAGGGGGAAAATAAAAATGAGAAAGAAGGAATAATAAAAAAGAAAGGAAGAGAAAACAACAGTGTGTCAGATAGTGGTTGCTTCTTGAACTACTGTATTATGAAAGTTATTTTTTTTACCATATTTGTACCATACCATACATAGTTTCTAATGTCATCACTTTTACCATATTCTGCTCATCAGAAGTAAGCTGTCCCATTCAGCTCTTGCTAGGGAATCAGTTTTTACCTAAGAACATGATCCCAAGCAGTGAAGATCATTGACCCCTATCAGGAAAGCCTCTGCAGATGCTGTGGACCATCATTCTGGTGAGTCGCCAGCATAGGCAGCAACAACAGACAGCTTTAAGAGTCCAAAAAGTCCAGAGGCTCCAGCAGCAACGATAATGGCAATTTTTTCTTCAGAAACCATTTCGGAGATGTGATTTCAGCTATTATTCCTGGCTGAGAGCAGCTTTCAGACTTGCTCCTCTGGCCTTCTCCAAACTTTGCTGAGCTACTATCTCTTGGAATAAATTCCTTTTCTCTATATAAAATATGCTGTTTGTTTCAGTTGTTTATAACCAAAAAGCTTCAGTGCAATAGTAAAATCAGAGACCCCAGAGTGAGGAGAGAGATTGAATCTCCTCCACTTCTGTTTATTAGGTTTGGTCTTTGCAAGTAGCAAAAAGCTGGCAAATATATATTTAATCATTGTATAAGTTAAAACATACCAAGCTCAAAGACTGGAAATAAGATCAGATGGGAAGGGAAGGGTGAAATATTCAGGAATGTGTTAAACTAATTCAAGGTGAATAAGAGGAAAAGGAACCTGAATGAAGAGCTTCCCTTAAATGATACAAGATATTTGGCAGCTCTGCTAGAGGAATTGAGTCAGGGAGACAGTACGGACTCTATTACATGATGCTAGCAAAGAGGACAAATTCAATAGACTCAGTCATGAAATAAAGGTACCTTGAATGAGAAGAGATATGATGGTCAGAGTGAGGAAAAGGTGCCCAGTAGAAGTGCTCTAGGCGATGACAAATGCCTCCCCCAAATTCTTGAACTAAAAGCTCTTTTATTCTTCATAATGATTTAGCAATTTGTCTTTGTCTCAACTCTGATTTTCCTATATCCTGAGATCTGAATTCAAGTAAAAATCATTGTTTTTGCAGCCTAGAAAATCTTCAGGGGGAGCAAAGATGGTGCAAGAAGAAAAGACTAAGATCAGATGTTTCATCAAATGAGAAGTGACTTTTCTAATGAGTCAGAAATAAAGCTTTTTTTACAAGGAGATTCTAAAGCCTGTCATGAGTCACTATTATTCTGCCTGAGGGATTGCTGAGATGGAATATGTATACAATGACCTCTTGGGTATAGATTGAAGCAATTCCAGAGGACACAAAGAAGCTTCAAATATCCAGAGAAAGCTACAGATCATGAGATGCAAAATCTCATCATAACATCATTACACCTACTACACAAAAAGACAAACTACCTTGCAGCCACCTTAAGAGTTGAATGCATTTATTATTAATTATGGAGCTAAAAAATTCACATTTTATAAACTTGATCAACAGGACTAGTCACACAAAAGGGATCAATAAAGGCATTGATAAGCCATAGTAGAATATAATGTTAATAAGTAAATAAAGATCCAAACAGCTATGACTGTACCAAGTATTTTATCTCTTTCTAAGAAAATTTGATACTTGGAGCCAAGAATTAAGTATGAGATCAGTAATAGCTGGATTCCTGTGCTCCAAGTAATTCAGTTCTTCTCTTTACAAAAATATAATTTTTTTCAGATAAAAGGAGAAATAGGAATTTTATATAAGAATTTTATTATGGACACGGGGAAGGTAAAATTGAACTATTTAAAGGTATATTGGGTTTATGTCAGCACTCCAAAGCCCATATGACTATCTTTAGAGATAAGAATTTAAAGGGGTAATAAATATAGAACAAGATCCTACCAGTATATCCTCATCCAATGTAACTAGTGACCCTAGAAGAAAATTGCAGAGCATAGTCAACACAGATGGAGGGAAAACCTTAGGAAGATCAGGAAAATGAACCTTGTCTTTATGCACACAATCTTCTGAGATACCTGAGTTTTTTGTTCTTCAATCAAATACCAATAAAGTTTAGAGATGATGTAACTGAAATTATTTTTTAAGAATAGAAATACTAGAGCCGTTTTATTTTTAGGAAGAACAATCTAATCCATAATAGGTAGATACAACTACTGAAGAATAGTGATAAATTTCTATTTTGCTCTATACTGTGAAGATTGAATATATCAGAGTACAGCTCTGAAAGAAGCAAGGTCGTAACATGGTATTTTTTTAGACTGGATAAAAATGCTTCCTTAGTTCAGGCACTACATAATATCTTCACACTTTAATATATAATAGTATATTTTTGACACACAAGGCACAATATAGATGAGACTGACATTTTCCAGATTCTTCTGGGTGACACAAGTTAACTTCTTCTGGCAATATTGGGTATATTAACAAAAAGAAAATGCCATTTCAAAAATGAAACCTTCAATTTTTTGTTCTTTAAAAAAAGCATTTGTCAAGGGAAAGTATAAATATGTATTTAATTTAAGTAAATGTTTTACACATTATTTTCTTCTTTGAGATTCTTTCACATAACTCTTCTATTTCTCCTCAGAAACAGCTGCATTATGTAGGATGCAATCAAAGTACAGATAATTTATTTTCTACTATAATTTTCATCTTCTGTGAGTTTCCAAAGGATGAGGTGAGACATATGAGTAAAATACACATTATAGAGATTAATTTAATGAAAATGCAGCAACAAGCAGAATTTTTCCAACATAATAAATCTCATGGGTTTTTTCTCTCTTTAAAGTGGTTGTAATAACTATAGTTAATAGAATTGTTCATAGATAGTTCTTTTTCTTCATATTCTCAGATTTAAAGAATTACAAAAAATTCAAAGAATGTGAGGATCAGAAATTATTTGTTTATAGATATAAAGATGCTTTTTACAAATATGTTAGTTAAAATCTATATTACAAAATTCAGTCAATTGTCTAATGCATAGCATCTGCTATGAATTTGAAGAAGATGCTTAAATATTGGTTTGTTGGGTCTCCCTATAACCACAGAAATTGTAGGTTTTTTTCAGAACACAAGACCAATTACCTCCTATCCAGGTAAAACTTTGCTCTTTCCCCTTAGTTCAAGAGCCTTTTCATTTTAGCATGTCTATGCACGGAAAACATTTGGACATATACTGACATACCAGCCACCTAGAGCAAAGACCTTCTGTGCTGAGGCCCAGTCCTGTGGAAGTTTTGGCAGCATACTTAGTTTCCTAGCTGGAATTTGCTTGTTTTCTAATCACACTTAAGACTAAGAATAATTCCTCTATGGCTGCAAAGGATGACCCTTCTATTATCATCTCTAATTTGCTGTTTTTAGTTGTTTAAATACTTGGATATTTAAGATTTTTGAAAGGCTGCTTTTCTTCTTCATTACTTAATTATTTTTGTCCAATGCCTGTCTTTAGACAAAATTGAGGAAATTTCAAAATCACCAAGCTGTAACCATTATGGTCCATATTTTTATGGTCCATTTTTGAAAACAAGTTGTCTCTGTTTACTATAGATATTTTTATTATTAGTTGTTACAGGGAAGCTTCATCTTAACATATATGATAATCAAAATAATTTATTTTTACATATTGTCTTGAAACTACTTCCAATTATTTTGGATTTCTGGGACTCTCCTCATCCTTACCATTATTATCATTATCATCATCATTCAAGAATTTTCTAATTAGGAGATGAGGAGCTCTAGAAATCTCTTAGTATGGACAACATTGAATGTGTTCATAAAATCTTTAGATATATAGTTTTCTTTATTATCTTGGGATTTCTCAAGTGATATAAAACTGTTATGCAAATTACAATAAATTTTTCCCAAGTTAAGCACAATCTTATTCATGGAACAGCTAAGAATCATATTATAATTTTATTGGTATTTTTATAAAATTTCTCCTATACTGGTAAAGACCTATTTTATGATTTGCCCCAAGTAACTACATCTTCTCTAATAACATAAAATAATAAAAATTCAAATCTTATATTAGACTTATATAGGGCAAGTGTCAATAGAAAAATGTGGGCTATAACCATTACAGAAAACAATGGGATAAAATTAACAATAGAACTATCATCTGACCCAACAATTCATACTCTGGGCATATTTCCAAAGGGAATGAAATAAAATTATATTATATTCTTATATATAATTATATTAAAGATATATCTGCACTCTTGCATTCACTGTGGCATAATTTATAATAGCCAAGAAACAACCCAAGTATATACAAGATATATATAAGTGAAGAAAATGTAGGTATATATGCAGATTTTATGTGTGCATATGTATACACATACAACAGTGGGATGCTATTCAACTCTAAAAAAGAATTCAAGTTTTAGGCCAGAGTGATAGCACAGCAGAGAGGGAGGGCATTTGCCTTCCAAGGGTTCATTTCCCTTGATATCCATGCCTGTCAGGTGTAATTTCTGAATTCAGAACCAGGAGTAATCCCTGAGCACCACTAGATGTGCACCCCTTCCAAATAATCAGGTGTTAACATTTGCAACAGCATATAGGAAGCCAGAGATATTAAGCTAAGCAAAATAGGCCAAAGCACAAAAGATAAAAATCTGTTAAATCTTACTTATATACTGAAGCTTAAAGAAAGTAAAACTCATATATATAGAATACATATTTGAACCCAGGGCCTGGGGAGTTATGTATAAAGGGGAGATATAGGTCAAAGTATAAAAACTTCTAGTCATGAGATGAATACATTCTGGGCATTCCATGTAGATTATGCTGACTATTTTTAATAATGATATGGTATAAATGAAATAGAATTATATTTTTTGCTAATAGAATAGAGCTTAAGTCATATGGACAGAGGATAAAGAGGTAAGTATTAAGGTAGTGGATAATTGTACTAATCACTCTACAATGTATGTGTATATTGAATAATTTTATTGTGTACTTTACATGATATACACAAGAAATTTAACAATTTATATCAATAAATATAGTTGAAAGATAAAATACTATGGAAAATACATGACAGTATTTTGGTTTTTGTTTATTATTTTCCTTATATGCATATTTAACTGTGAATCAGCAAGAGGGTAAAAATGGGAATGGTTGGCTTAGAATACTGTACAATGCTCAGGAAACTGTAGGATACTAGTTTAGCATAGATTTGGATATGATGGTCAGTGAGGCATAGGAACACTTGCAGAATAAGTAGGCTTTCTAAGCTTGACTCGTAATTTAACTGTGAAACAATTCAGAAAGTTCTTACAGGGGACTGAGTAATGGGCAGGATATTTGTCTTGCACATGACCAACCCAGGTTCAATCCCTGACATCCTATGTGATCCCCCAAGGAGTGATTTCTTAGCACAGAGCCAGGAATAACCTTGAGCAACACTGGGTATGGACTCCCCAAAAAGAAAGTTCTGACAATCAAAAAGAAAAACTGAAAAAAGGATACCATAATAAAGAACTCACAGTTCTGAGGGGGTGGCTGTTTGACTTTGGTTTCTAAACAGCCCTTTCCTCAAGATTCTATTTTTGGAGGAGAGAAAGAGGGGTAAAAACTATTATATGTTCAAATGTAGTTCTTCTAATTTTGTGCATAATCATTTACAGTATAATTTTCACTATTGTTATGTTTTTATTTTAGAGAAAACTAAATTAAGAAAGAAATTTTACCTGAGTACACTTAAACTCTGCATATAAAATTAGACAGGGTTAAGTCCACATTTCAATATAAATATATTAATGTCATCTAGTTTCCAGAAGATGTTTATGAGAAGTCTACTAACATTATCAGAAATATTAGTCTAACAATGATTTGCAGGAGCAAATGGAATTTTTGTGTATATAGGGCAGAACTTTAAAAATTTCAGAAACCACATCCAAATTACATGAATAAAAGAAAAAGAAAAAATAAACAATATTCAAAAGCTCTGTGGAGTACAGGGGGGTTGCATGCAACTGCTCCAAGTTCAATCGCCAACTTAATATATGGTACCCTGAACTCTTCCATAAGGCATCCTTTCACTCGGAAACATTCAGGCTCTGGGGGCATAAAAAGAGGTAACAAAAGAACTCATCCGCCAAACTTGAAAACTCCTAAAAAAGGCTGCTTTTTTTGTGTGTGTTGCTGGCTTTGTTTTGTTTATGTTTTTCTTCTTCTTTCCCTTTCTTCTTTTAAATTGATGTTTATAACCTCTAGACAGACTCCCAGTTTTTTTCTTTTTCTTTTTTCATTTTTTTTCAAACAGAACCACATAACTTGCATCATCTTGTTCTGCCTCATAAATTGAGGGGGGTGGGGAATGATGGTACCAGACCAAACAGTTGTATGAACATTGAGTGGAAATAAAAAAATGATCATACTTAAACACCAAACCCACAATCAATGACAACAGTCAAAACCCAATCTACAATAAGCTATACACAGAAGAGACTAGTTACACTAGCAGTTAGGGGACAAATGAAGGAGCTACGGGACACATGTAGGAAACAGAAATTGAGGGAGGACAACACTGGTGGTAGGAATGGCCCTGATTCATTGTTACTATGTACCTTAAATATTACTGTGAAAGATTCATTATTCAGTTTGGTCACAATAAAAATTTTAAAAAAATGGCAGCAAGTATGCCAATGAGCAGTTTTATCTACTTGTAAAGTCTTGACTTTTAAGAGTACCTTATAGAGATTCTTTAGAACCTTAATCATGACATTAATTTTTCTTTTCATATACAGAGGTAGAGGAGTGCTTGCCTGGGGTGTTCTAGTCCTCATTAATTTCCTGATAACACTAGGAAATCAAGGTCTATGAAATTCATTATGGGCAAAACTAAAACAAAACAAAAACAAACAAAAATGTCACCTATAAAATGTGAGAAGCTCTTTGTTCCTTAAAAGTTAAATAATAATTGATGTAAAATATCATACATAGTGCTGTTGAGAAAAACTATCAAAAGTCCCAGAATCAATCAAATATAATTGTATCATTAAGAGATCATTTGATTCTGTAAAGAAGAAAAGCCATATTTTGTCCAATCTACAGAGCTTTATACTTATCTGAAACATCTAAATGACTTTTATTAACATACATAAAATGTATACTTTTTGAGTTGCATGTTGGATTAATTATCTAACAAAGTAAGTGAGTCCCCTGAGCATATTATGAAAATTATTCTGTAAAGGTCATTCTTATTAGCTATAGTGGTCAAATAAAATATAAAATTTCTTGCATAATGTAGCACATATTTAAATTCAATGAGTGATAAGCCCAAGAAGGCCTTATTTTAGGAGTCAAAGTCCAAAGATAAATGATAATGAGTTCTTTGTGATTTACTTACTACAAACAATTTATGTATGCTGTAAGATGTGCTCAGCACAGAAAGGGTGAAGTCATCTCACTAAATTATTCAGTCTTTGTGACTGCATAGCACTTTATCTACAGATGCCTTGCCCATGGACAAACAGTACATACTCAACAACACACCCATGACACTCACCCATGAAATATTGAGAAAAGCATACCAGATATGAGCAACTGCCCTAGTGAGCAAGACAAGTAAGTTTCCGACACTCAATATAAAATATTCTAAAAAAGGAACAAAATGCATAAATAAGAAACTAACAGGATTCCATCAGAGAGCTGTAATTCATGAAGAATGGTAAATTAGATAAAATAAAGAAAGGTAATGAACTAGAAAGTTTAGGCAACTTTTTTGAGAGGAGGGTTTGGAGAGATGTAAGGTTTTTTTTAAGTCATACCCAATTGTGCTAAAGGTTATTTATGGCTCTGTGTTTAAAAGTGACCCCTATTGGTTCTTGGAGTACTGTATTTGGTACCAAAATTTCAAAACAAAGTCAGAGGGATACAAGGAAACACCTTAACTAACCCCTGTACTAATTCTCTGGCCCATAGACAGCATGGACAACTTTTAATGATGACACAAGGGGGTTTGTTATTGTTGTTGTTGTTGTTGTTGTTTTAGCTTTCGAGATGAACAACATAATTTACTAACACTAAATAAAACATACATTTCAAGAAGAAGTTGCTGATTACAAGTCTCATGTTATGGGTCCGGAGCAATAGCATAGCCAGTAAGGCATTTGTCTTGCATGTGGCAGACATGGGTATGTTTTTCATCCCCTGCGGTCCCCTGAACTGATTTCAGAGCTAGGAGTAATTCTTGAGTGTCACTGGGTGTGACCCCAACCATATCAAAGCCTCAAGTTATGCATTTTAATATAAAGGTATTCCATAGTTAAAGATTCTTAAAAGCTTAAGAGTTAATTTTGTTCAATAAGAGAAAGCTCTAATTGTTGTCTAATAGGTTAGTTTGTAATACTTCTGTTTGGCAAATGTTTGAATATTATATGTATTTTTAAATTTTTATTGCATTAGATCAACAATCAAAATTTATAAATTAAAATTTATATTTTGGAGTCCAGAGTGATGGGACAGAGGTTAAGGATCAATCTCTACCACCTAATATGACCTCCCAGGCACCAAATATGACCTCCCATGCAACTCTAAAAGTAATCTCTAAACACAGAGCTAGGCATAAACTTTGAACACCTCTGGATATGGTCTAAAAACCTTAATAATTACAATTACATAAATAAAATTCAGGCTTCTGACCTTTCTTTAGAAGCCATAATTTTTGAATCTCAGCATCTAAATTTTCATATCAAGGCAACAGTTGCTAATAGTGGTTCATCTTCTAGGTAACTTGTAAACATTATATATACCCATAACTGTCATTTTCTTCTTGGACTTCAACGCTGAACACAAAGTTTATTTGGTCATTCAATCAGTTTTCTCAGTAACTGTTTTTAATCAAAAGTCTGAAAAAAAAAAACAAAACTAAATTCAAAAGGTCATGCCTTGTAAAAAAAAGAGCATACTAAAATAAAACACAATTTTGCAAATATAAGCAAATTTGTTTTAATGTCAGAGGGATATAATGTAGTCTTTTCTCTCATTTATATTTTCCTGTTATCTTTAGGCATGCATATTTTGATATATTTGAACTTAAAAATCAAAATCATGATCAAAACAAGTTAAGAAATAAAATAAAATTAGAATGATCGCAATTGTTAAAGTGCTTCTTGAGACAAGGTTGAATATCTTAACCATTTAAACTTAGATCATATCTTCAAAACTTATAAAATGATAAAACCATTAGTTTATTATTGTATTTGAACAGTCTATGATTACAATTATTAGAATGCTTCTGTGAGACAGGTTGAATATCTTAACCATTTAACATAAATTATATATTCAAAACTTATTAAAACTATAAAATCAGAGGCACTCTCGATACTAGGTAGAAGAATACTAGAAGACTACTACATGTGTTTCATCCTCAGCCTGGTCTAGATTATTTCTTCTGCACTTCTGATTCAGACTCATTCACCTGGGGTTAGAGATACAGTGGGTGGGGTGATTTTACAAGTGGCGCCTGAAAGTGACCTAGGACCCAAGGACCCAAAAGACTGCGATGATGAAATGACACCAAAGAAGATGTCTTTATTCTCTGGACAGCTATTATGAAAAACAATCCCAGAAAGTGTCTGTGTAGCTTTGGTGATGGGGATACTGTGGAGTTTGATATCACGCAAGGAGAGTACTAAAAGTTGTTTATTTATCTGGACCTGGAGAAATGCCAGTGAAAAGTAGCAGGTATGCTCCAAATCAACATAGGTTTCACCCGGCCTCACTCAGCTGCTCCACCACCTATGATGGCAAAGGCCTCCTTAGAGGTGCCTTTTGCTAGGATCTCGGATCTCTAACCTCTAGCAGCTTATCAAGGAGACCCCAGTAGCCTAACACAGAAGGTGAAGATGGAGAATCCAAGACCAGGTGAAGAGCAGCTAGAGAGAAGCTACTTTCAGAACTTCCTGCATCTGAGTTACCTCCCAAAATTAACTTTCTTCTAAGCTAATCTCTTGACCCAATTTGCATTGGTCACTATATTGCTAGTTAAATGTGTGTTCTACCTGTATTATATTTTAGAGTTAATATTTTATTCTATGACCGACTGTAAACAGAAAATTTTGTATCCAACTTTAGTGGTTTAATACTAGTTTGCACAATTATGGGGAAATCATAATGTTGTTAGATTTTTAAAAGTTCTAAGCTACCCTAGTGAATGTTTCCCAATTGCTAGGATGTTTTACTGTGTATCTTATGTAGCAATTTATTCTCAAATTATATCTACAAAAATGTTCTAATCTCTTTGTCCACAGAAGTAGATGGAAAACAAACTTGGATACTATAGATTCTTATTAACAGTGCTCATTATAAGAATGATTTAGCAAACTTATTTTGAAGCTGTGTATATATCTGCAGAAATTTTCTTGTCATTTTTGTTTAAGAAAATTTATAAAAAAGGACTCAGATGTCCTAGACTCATATACAGTGCTTGATGTAAGAATGTTTAAGAATTTTCAAGCCGGGGGCCGGGTGGTGGCGCTAAAGGTAAGGTGCCTGCCTTGCCTGCGCTAGCCTTGGACGGACCGCGGTTTGATCCCCCGGTGTCCCATATGGTCCCCCAAGCCAGGAGCAACTTCTGAGCACATAGCCAGGAGTAACCCCTGAGCGTTAGTGGGCGTGGCCCAAAAACCAGAAAAAAAAAAAAAGAATTTTCAAGCCTTTCTTCTAAATTCTGGCACAAGACAAGGCTGACCTCTCTCACCACTCCTATTCAACATAGCACTGGAAGTACTTGCTATAGCGATTAGGCAAGAAAAAGATATCAAGGGAATTGAGATAGAAAAGAAAGAATTAAAGCTCTTGCTGTTTGCAGATGACCTAAAAAACTCTAAAGTCTCTACAAAAAAGCTTCTAGAAACAATAGACTCATATAGCAAGGTGGCAGGCTACAAAATTAACACACAAAAATCAATGGCCTTTTTATACACCAATAGTAATAAGGAAGAAATAGACATTAAATAAATAAATAGACATTAAGAAAACAACCACATTCACAATAGTGCCATACAAACTCAAATATCTTGGAATTAACTAAAAATGTGAAGGACCTATACAAAAAAAAAACTATAAAACTCTGCTCCAAGAAATAAGAGAGGGCACGTGGAAATGGAAGCACATACCCTGCTCATGGATTGGCAGGATTAACATCATCAAAATGGCAATACTCCCCAAAGCATTGTACAGATTTAATGTGATCACTCTAAAGATACCCATGACATTCTTCAAAGAAGTGGACCAGGCACTTTTGAAATTCATTTGGAACAATAAACACCCTCGAATAGCTAAAGCAATCATTGGAAAAAAGAATATGGGAGAAATTACTTTCCCCAACTTTGAACTGTACAACAAAGCAATAGTTATCAAAACAGCATGGTATTGGAATAAAGACAGGCCCTCAGATCAGTGGAATAGGCTTGCATATTTAGAGAATGTTTCCCAGACATACAATCACCTAATTTTTTTTTATAAAGGAGCAAGAAATCCTAAATGGAGCAAAGAAAGCCTCTTCAACAAGTGGTGTTGGCACAACTGGTTAGCCACTTGCAAAAGATTGAACTTAGACCCCCAGCTAACATCATGTACGAAGGTTAAATCCAAATAGATGAAAGACCTCGATATCAGACCTGAAACCATAGAACTACACATAGGTAAAACACTCCAGGACATTGAGACTAAAGGCATCTTCAAAGAGGAAACTGCGCTCTCCAAACAAGTAAAAGCAGAGATTAACAGATGGGAATATATTAAACTGAGAAGTTTCTGCACCTCAAAGTAAATAGCACCCAGGATACAAGAGCTCCCCACTGAGTGGGAGAAACTATTCACCCAATACCCATCAGACAAGGGGCTAATCTCCAAAATATATAAGGCACTGACAGAAATTTACAAGAAAAAAACATCTAATCCTATCAAAAAATAGGGAGAAGAAATGGACAGACACTTTGACAAAGAAGAAATACAAATGGCCAAAAGACACATGAAAAAATGCTCCACATCACTAGTCATCAGGGAGATGCAAATCAAAACAATGATGAGATACCACCTCACACCAAAGAGAATGGCACACATCACAAAGAATGAGAATAAACAATGTTGGCGGGGATGTGGAGAGAAAGGAACTCTTATTCACTGCTGGTGGGAATGCCGTCTAGTTCAACCTTTATGGAAAGCGATATGGAGATTCCTCCAAAAACTGGAAATCGAGCTCCAATATGATCCAGCTATACCACTCCTAGGAATATACCCTAGGAACACAAAAATACAATACAAAAATCCCTTCCTTACACCTATATTCATTGCAGCACTATTTACCATAGCAAGACTCTGGAAACAGCCAAGATACCCTTCAACGTATGAATGGCTAAAGAAACTGTAGTACATATACACAATGGAATATTATGCAGCTGTCAGGAGAAATGAAGTCATGAAATTTTCCTATACATGGATGTACATGAATCTATTATGCTGAGTGAAATAAGTCAAATAGAGAGAGAAAGACTCAGAATGGTCTCACTCATCTATGGGTTTTAAGAAAAATGAGACATTCTTGCAATAATAACTTTCAGACACAAAAGAGAAAAAAGCTGAAAGTTACAGCTCATCTCATGAAGCTCACCACAAACAGGGTTGAGTTTAGTTAGAGAAATAACTACGGTTTGAACTATCCTAATAATGAGAATGTACAAGGGAAATAGAAAGCCTATCTTGAGTACAGGCGGGGGTTGGTTGGGCAGGAGGGATATTTGGGACATTGGTGATTGGAATGTTGCACTGGTGATGGGTGGTATTCTTTACATGACTGAAACCCAAACACAATCATGTATGTAATGAACCCAAACACAATCATGTATGTAATAAAGTTGTTTAAATAAAAAAGAGAATGTTTAAGAATTTTCAAATTAAGTATATCTGTAGAAAGGTTCTAATGTTCATGTTAAGAGAATTCTATGAAAAAGTGTTATGAGATGTATACGACAAAGATATGGAAAAATCTGATTCTTTTGAATATGATGTATACAGTTTAAATTTTTATGCTAGTATAGCCAACTTTTACTGTGCCTATGCAAAATAACCACTTCTGTAAATTCTGATCTAGGGTTTCTGGCGCTAGCAGAGAACAATAGAATACAGCTTATGTACCCCACAATTTTTTTTAACAAAAAGGGGCAATTGATGGGTTACATTTTTTTAATCTAAAACAAAGTTTATTCCTAGTTTCTTTGTATCTGTTTGTTTACAACTTGGTTTCTACCAAAACAAAGATTATCTTATATGTAAACCTGGGAGGACAGGTTCAAGATAGCTGTCCCACCTTGGGGTGGTCTCTATGCTCAACAAAAACAGAAGTTTTTGGCAGGCAATAGGCACTCTCAATACTAGGTAGAAGACTGCCAGACTAGATATGTTTCACCCTCAAAAAAACATAAAATCAGGGCCAGAGCTGTGGTGCAAGCGGTAGGGCATTTGCCTTGCAGGTGCTGACCTAGGATGAACCACCGTTCAATCCCCCAGCATCCCATATGGTCTCCCAAACCAGGAGTGACTTCTGAATGTATAGCCAGGAGTAAACCCTGAGCATCACCAGGTGTGGCCCAAAAACCAAAAAAAAAAAAAAATGTAAAGAAATTTAAAAAATCATTAGTTAATTATTGTATTTACATTCTGTGTATTCTAAGTTGAGTCAGTTAAATAACATTATCATTTACAAATCTTAGATTTGGATATAGAGTAATCAACAATGCCACATTGTTTCAAAAATTAAGACTTTACCTACCTAAGGGGCTGAAACAATAGTACATTGAGTAAAACCCTTTTCTTGCTTGTGGCCAACCCAGGAGAATAAAGCCAGGAGAATTCTCTGTACACATATTGGTGTGACCCAGAAACCCAAAAAAGCTATGTAAAAACATTTCACCTATATAAGCACATAGTTTTGGGGAGGCACTGAATAAATGTAATTCTCATCATTACATGTGCAATTTGTGATTTTTCCACTGAAATACTTGAGAAATGACATAGGTCACGTTAGTTCCATTCTGCAGTTATCCCAAGGTAGTTTGAAAGGAAAGAGATGGGAGGGGGCCTGGAGAGATAGCACAGCGGCGTTTGCCTTGCAAGCAGCCGATCCAGGACCAAAGGTGGTTGGTTCGAATCCCGGTGTCTCATATGGTCCCCCGTGCCTGCCAGGAGCTATTTCTGAGCAGACAGCCAGGAGTAACCCCTGAGCACCGCCGGGTGTGCCCCCACCCCCCCAAAAAAAAAGAGATGGGAGGAGAAAACTTGCCTCAGTGTGCATGGGGTGAAGGCTGTGTTCCAGATTCTGAATTGCAGGGACTATTGCAACAATCTTTGTCTTGTAGGTAACCTGCATTGTTAAATGTGAGACAAAGGTCCTGCAAAGAAGTTGTATAACTTGCCAAGGTGACATAAATTGAAGAGTAATAGATGCTTGTGTACAAACCTTTGAAACATTTTATCCTTCACCCCACTTTCTGTTTGAATAGGTGTAGCATTGAATTATTGTATAACTTCCTTAAGTTCTGATACCAGGAACTCAAATTCAATGAAAGCTCCATCCATATTACCTGGAAGTGCTCCACTGAATAGCTTTCTGACTAAGAAAATTACTTTCAAGTAAAAATTCTAAGATATGGTCAAAAATTACAAATGCTACCTGAAATAAGACACTACAAACAACTTTTTAATTACATGCCACTTTTAAAATTGAGAAGAGTTGATAGGACAGGCAAATTTGATACTATGAGATTTAGCACAAACAATTAAATTCTAATGAAAACCTAGGATCATACTTTGTTTTCTTTTCACATAATCAAAAATATTTGAGGTAGTTTTCTTATTGAAGTCTACCATGCAAGTCCATTCAATTACATAGAAGAGTATTGGTACTCAAGGCCCTTGATTATATTTTACAAAAACATCATTCAGATGTAACCATTGTTCATCTTCATTGTATTTCTTTCTGAAATATTTACCTCCATTATACTCTTCTTGGCTTCCTTCACTGCAGACTAAACAGACTTTAAGAAATTACTTTCACAAATATTGAATTGTATCCATTCCACCTAAGACAAGAACTCTGCATTCTTCCTTACTTTTCAGGCAGACTGATTATTAAAACCTAAAATTTCAAGTAAAGTCATACCATCTTTTAGCCTCACAACCCTCAGAATCCTCCTCATGAGTTCACTCTTGACAAGTATTCCTAAATTCACAATAAAATTTCCTACTAGCTAATTCCCCATTGTCAGGGCTAACTGGTCAACTGCTCCTCCCTGTTCTCCACTTATTCTATGTAAGGTATTTTGCTTCCCTGTCAGTCTACATTGTGATTCAGTCAAGCAACTCACATGTCCTATGTAAATCAAAGTGCCACTTGAGTTACTTTAAAACCAGCCTCTCAAAACTTCCTCTGTTCCTGTGGCATCCCTTGGTTCCACAGTACCACAGATCCCAGGTGGCCCTTCTGAACATGTCATATGCTCCCCAGGACATGAGTCTGTGTTGGATAAATGACTGCATTATGTGTGCAGTGGTAGGTGTTATGCGTTCTGCCATCATGCACTATTTAAAATGTAAAATTTCCACTTCACTAAAAGGGGTAAGTAAAGTTTACTGAGACACTGGACATCAACAAAATTAAAAGTTTTAAAGTGTCTATTAGGTCTTTGTAATTATTCCATTTTTATTTAGAGGAAAATTCAGACAATGAAGACATTCTATTGAAGATACTAAAAAAGTCTGCATTTGAATTTTTACCTCTGCTGTATCTTCTTCCCTGTACCTTGATAAGTTACTTAAGCATTCACATCTATAACACGTGGAAAACATTTGAAGATGGGCATAGTGTTTACTCATCAAATATAAAACATATAAAACATTTGCACTCAGATAAATCAATGTTACTATGATTATAGATTAAAATGGGGAGAATGATATTCCTATGATTATGCTGTGGAGAAGCTTATATATGATATTATATATTACATATATTGTACAAGTCTTGAGTTAAGAAAGACAAGTATGGATAAAATACATAAAATTCTTAGCACAGTTCTATAATCTAAAGTTAGAAATTGATATCTTAGGTTTACCTAATAATGTTCTGTTGAAGACAAATTGAACATTGTGACCAAATGAAAAAGGTACCAATCATTCAGCATCTCAAGCAAGTTGAGCGTGAAGTGTTGAGCTGTATTTCCTAAACCTATAGTCCCATGCGAACTGGTATAATTTATCATAGAATAAAATTTGAAAGTCTTGGGAAGCCAAGGTGGACTCACACGGCAGATGAGTGGTCATAAAATATAAGGATCTGGGATTAATCTCAAAAGGGTTTGGTATCTACATGGCCAACTATACTGGTCTCCAAGGTAGCACAAACACATCAAAAAATTCAAGATTCAATTATAAAGTAAGTCATGGTCAACTGAACAAATGCTATTGACTAAGATTTAGTTTATATTAAAACAAATAAATTTATCATAGCATTTTATATTTGAACTATTTTTTTTTCTCTTTGGGCTACACCTTGTGACATTCAGGGATTACTCTTGGCTATGCACTCAGAAATCACTCCTGGCTTGGGGACCATATGGGACACAGGGGATAAAACCAAGGTTCGTTCTGGATCAGTAGTGTGCAAGGCAAATGCCCTACCTCTGTACTACGTCTCCAGCCCCATGGAACTATTTAATTTTTAAGTATGTTTGTTAACTTTTTATAAACAAATAAGTGTAATATATTTAAAATAACTAAAATTCTAAGAACCTTTAAAATTATATACTGAGATAAATAATATTCCAGATTCATAGATTATTTATATTATGGATCATAAATATGTGGTGCAAATATATAATGGAATACTACATATCTGTAAGGAATGATGCAATCATGCAATTTGTTGCAATATGAATGGAACTGAAAGATATTATGTTAAGTGAAGTAAGTAAGAAGAAGAAAGATATAGAATGATATACCACTTATATGTGGTATATAGGATAACTGCATGAAGAATTGTTTTAATAGAAATTAAATAAAGTTTAATAAAAGTTGTCTCCAATATCCTTGGTCTCCTTGTATAGCAGGAAGAAGGAAAGAAAGTGAGTGAAGGAGAGGATATACAAATATGAAAGGATCAGGGCAAGGGGCCAAGTGGTCTCAGATGCATTGGTGGTGTGAAAAAAACGAAAGAACAAAATATACAAGCCAGTTAACAACAATGAAATTAGTAGCCCCAAACTTTAACAATTTAAAATTAAAATGGGCCTGTTATACTGGCAGGAAGGTTAGTAAGGTTTGCACTCAGGGAACATTGGTGAAGTAAGGTCGAAGCCAGTGGTCCACTCTGGTGGACTGATTGGCCCTGATACATTGTATGTTTAAAAACCAACTATGACTTGGACAACCGAGTACATCTGGAGTCTTGAGCTGTGCTAAAGTTGTGCCTTGGTCTTGTGCTTAGCCCAAAGTGCTCTGGGCTAAGATCTTCCTGTTTTTTAGACCAAAGGTGTTTATTTCCAATTTCTTTCATATTTTGCTGTACCTATACAAACAATTGCCCTACACACACACACACACACACACACACACACACTTACACACATTTTTTAAATGTATTTCCCAACTCTGGAGAAAACAATGGGAGCATGCTAAACCTTTGACAATAGTATTAATGACCTTACAGGTGATACAATAAGTTTCACAAATAGACTGCTAAGGAATTCTCTCCCCTTCTTCCATTTTTTTTTTTGGTTTTTGGGCCACACCCAGTGACACTCAGGGGTTACTCCTGGCTTGGGGGACCATATGGGACGCCGGAAGATCGAACCACAGTCCGTACAAGGCTAGCACAGGCAAGGCAGGCACCTTACCTCTAGCGCTACCGCCCTGCCCCTTCTTCCATTTTTTTAATTCACTGTTCTCTTTCTAATTCTTAATAAATTTGCTTTCTGTCATTCTGAAACAAATGTATCATGATCAGTTATGTCAACAATGTGATACATTTTCTTTAAATAAATAATTTAAATTAAAAATTAAAAACCAACTACGAAGGACTTTTTCTTAATAAAACTAGTTTTATTTTATTTTTATTTTTTATTTATTTAAAGAAAATGCATTACATAGTTGACATAACTGATAATAATACATTTGTTTTAGGAAGACCAAAAGCAACATGATTTAAATAAATAGAAAATTGAAAGAAAAACTAAAGAGTAGAAGAAAAAGGAAAGAATATTTTTGAAAGTTATTGAATCACAATGAATTCATTAAAGCACCAGCAGAAAGTTTAGTAAGCTCTTCTTTACTTTAAGAATGGATAAGAGTTAAAAATACAGTATGTGAAAGTGGCAATTGTTGTTTGCATAGGCCCAACAAAATATGGGGAAAATGGAAAAAATAAAAAAGCCTTGCTAAATACAAGGAGACCTTATTCCTGAAATTTTCTGGCATAAGACTGACTCTGGGTTCTGGCACACTAGGTTGTACAACCTCTGAGTCATTCTCTGTGGTCCCAGTGAAATTTTTTTGCACGTTAGCTGTTGTTGGTATCAGGTTTCTGCAGTTAAAGATTCTGGCTTCTGTGCATTTCCTTAAGAAGGACTTTTTAAATCACAATGTTTTCAATACAGTAAAATTAAATTAAAAAATTATATACTGAGATAAATAATGTTCTAGTGACTAGATTTGTATATAAATGTCCTTTTTATATGTAGAAGTTTTCTAAATTCCAAGAAAGATTAATTTCTTAGAGGGTTCTATAATTTTTATCTAATATTAATTATCTAAATAGATGTATTATTCATATTCTTATTTGTAGTAAATAATACTATTTAACCAAATCTGGATTAGGTTACCTAATATTTATTCAAATAGTTCTTGTTATTTTGATTAATTAAGTATGTAAATATTTTCTTTACTTTTTGGTACTGAATATAGATTCTGATTTATGAATTGACTATCCATGTCATTCAAAATTTTTATTTACTTAAGAGTACTTTAATGGACCCGAGAGATAGCATGTGGTAAGGCGTTTGCCTTGCATGCAGAAAGACAGTGGTTTGAATACCGGCATCCCATATGGTCCCCTGTGCCTGCCAGGTGTGATTTCTGAGCATAGAACCAGGAGGAACCCTGAGTGCTGACGGGGTGTGACTCAAAAACAAACAACAAAAAGGACTATTTTAATGAAGCATTTATTATTCAACAAGAGTCTTCAATAAAAATTACATTTTATTTTTCTAGCAGTGTTCAGGGCTTACTCCTAGCTTTGTACTCAGGGGTCATTCCTGGTAGTTCTCTACTGACCATAAATGGTGCCATAAATCATGTTGAACTGGCAATATGCAATGCAAGAGAACCTTTATGATAAAGTAAGATAAAGACTAAGATAAGATAAGATAAAGACTCTCTGGTCTTTCATTTTAATTATGTATTCTTGCTTTCTTGAAGTAAAATTCAATGTTGAATTTTAAATAATTATTCAAGTCAACTTTTAGATTGTATGTCTTTGTTGATAAACCAAGTTCATCCATTTTTTAGATTTGATAAATACTTAAAGACATATATAAACTAGTTTTCTTCTGTTTTATATTTTAACTTTTGTTTGGAGGGTCTAGCAGAGTTTACCCAAAAACTCATATAATCTCAATTAAAGAACAAGTCAATTTGTATTGATGAAGACCATCTTCTCTGACTTAGTCGTTGGGAGAGACACACATGGAATGATGGGGGAAGCAGGGGATGCCACCAAGGCAAACAGATGAGCTGAATCAACCTGGTGATCAATTTGGTCTGAGATGTAGATTCCAGATAGTCCTTCACTTCTGATGTTTTAAATCTTAACGCATTTGAAATCTAATTTTTAATGCTATATGAGGTAAAATTCATGATATTTGATTTACTGTTAATCATAGAAAGGACCTTAATTTGTATTTCCAAATTATTTTCTCTTTAAAATTTTCAGTCTTCACTTTCCCTAGACCAAAAGAGATAAAAAAAAATTTAGACAAATGTGATATTTCTGTGATTGTTGTTTCCCTAATTAATGTGAAATGAGAGGTTATGAGAGAAAATGACTTCTCTGAATTTAGCCAATATATTAACTTTTCTTGTGTCTATGAATCAAAGAAAAAATATAAATGTGTTTGCTTGTACAAAACATACAAAATACTCATAATTTGGCATGACTTAAATAAAAGGAACATAAAAATATTCTATTTTCTTAAATCCATAATCTGTAAAGTATTTGGTTTTTAGATAAATTGGTAGCACATGTTTCCTAGAAAAATACTGCTTATGTAATGTGAGATAGTTGCCTAGATATAGATATTTGCCTAGATAATGTCCAGATATGATAATTTGACTATGGAATAGGAAAAGAATCTTTAGAAAATGACACCAATATGAATTAAACAGAGTTAGAAGGAATTGGTTTCCATCTCTATTCTTTGAGCAACTTCTGAGTCTTAGGCAAATTTCAATTATGAATGGACACACATATTAGGTGTTTGAAATATATGCAGACACAAAACAGATACTGCCCTTGTTCTCAAAGATACTCTTATCATTTCCATTGAAATGCTTAAAACAGAACACAAAAATCACTGTATCACATTCCTATGCCCTCTACTCATAACAAATTAACATTTTGCACATTTATTTCAAAGCTTTAAAAAATAAAATAATGAAAATATGGTTAAAATCTTGCTAAATTCATTTTTTCTCCACTTTAGGAACATAATTAATGGTTCTACAGAAGGCACGCTTCCAAGTTTTTAACATTTATTACCACATACATACTTGTTCATGAAAAATACATCATATAAATTCATATATTAGAAATTTTAAAAGTTATGCTTTTAGTCATAAAATATTTACTTTTCTTTTATACTGCCATCAATTTTTTTAAAGAAAATTTCCTTAATATTGATTAAATATCTATTTTTCCTAAGGCATTGTTCTAAGTACTAGAATAAAGCAGTGAACAAAGCAACTTAAAAATCTCTATTCTTGTAAAGCTTATATACTAGAGAGAGTGAAAAGTAACATACAGCAAAATATTAAACATTCTACATTAATATGTTCTACATTATGTTCTAAGAATATAATTGAGTTTGCATGGTTCATATGTTGAAACCTTACTGGACCATATGAGTATGACTTAGTTTGAAAACAGGATCTCTAAGGAAAAAATAAAGACATTTTATTAAGGACTGGTGTCTGTAAAAAGGAACAGAAGAACCCAGAAGTATTTCTTTGATATACACAAAGAAAGTCCATGTGACTAAACTCTTAGAAGGTGCCATTTTCAGGCCAGAAAAAAACCCTGCCTAGATCAATCTATTGGCATGCCCATCAGAATCTTTTAGCCATCAAAATTTTGGCAAAATAAAGGTTAATTGAGTCAAGCAGTGTGTGACATTTTATTATGAAAATCCAAGCAAACTATCCTAAATGCTAGGTGCAAGAAAAATAAATGGGAAATTATGGAGATAAAATAATGGGGATCAGACTGTAAGTTGAAATTTAATGTCCAGAAAAGTTATGGGCAGTACCATTTTCTAGACCTCACATTTTCAGCCATATAAAAGAGACAAACAAAAAATACTTAAAGATAAAAGAAATAATTCTTGAGCAAAGACCTAAAGAAGAATAGCTAAGTAAGATCTCCAAGAATGATGTTAGATTCTTGGGTCTTCACTGGTACAATGAGGCAGTCTGGATGACAGGAGTGAAGTCAGAGGGCAAAAGGCGAATTTGGAAGGTAACATAACAGAGGCCACAGCAAGTGGAAACTAAGGTAGTTTGTTTAAGCAAAAGGCCTGATGTTCATTTTAAGGAATGTGGGTTGGTAGGAAAGCAGGAAAGGGGCTCTGGGTAGTGAGTTTAGGAGTGTAATAAAATCAAGATAAGATTTTAAAAATGAGTTACTCTGTCACCAGCCTCTTAAACAGTTAAACAGTTACTCTGTCACCAGCCTCTTAAACAGTTAAACAGTTACTCTGTCACCAGCCTCTTTACCAAGTTGGAAATCCCAATTGGTAAAATTAAACCTCTTTGGAGAGAAATTAAGACTTAATACCAGGTAAGAATAAGATTCTGAAAAACACCAAGAGGTTGGACCCCCCTCAGGTGAAAAGGAATTTTAGCCTTAAAGTTCTTAAAATAAGAATGCCAAGAAATCTTCCAAAAGTTCAAATTCCTTTTCACTTGCCAAAAACCTAGCAAAGGACTCTTACCATAGAAAGCCTCCAGCCAGGCCAATATTGGAACAACTATAAAAACAACTGTGCAGAAGAAAGCAAATTTTGCATTCCATCTGCCATCACTGCCAACATCCCAATTTGAGATGTGTAATCCTTGCTTTTACTTGATGGGGTTCCTTGATCTCTTTTTCTACTCTTTCAGATTTTCAAAATGAAAGCACTTTACTTTACTTTTTGCCTTCTACTAAAATAGTTTTTGTGAGAGTAGACAATGGGCCTAGGAAACCCAAGGAGTCAGACTGACTTTCCTTTGTTTGAAAATTTTGATTCTTCCTTGAGAACTGTGGCTCCCCCAAATTCCAGAGTACCAGTTGCACTGTTATCAAATGAATAGCAGAGGTCACTTGTGGATGTCCTGTGGTGTTGCCAGGTCCCTAGTGTTCTTACTGAGTAGGGATTCACACAGATGTAGTTATCCAACCCTCTTCACCAGGTACTTCCTAGAGGGAAATAAGATGCAACAATAGTATTGCAGTAGGCAGATGTCAACCTCTATCTTCACTGTTTCCCAGACATTCCAAAATCACCAAGTGATTTTTAAATAGTCCCATTGAAAAAATAATAGAAAGGGAGCAAGGAAAAAAAATCAGAAAACCCTTTTCACATATGTAATAAGAGGACTAGAAATTTAGTACAATGGATAGGAAGCTTGGTTAACTTGGCTAAATCCTTGGTATTCCATAAGGTTCTCTGAGCTCCTTCAGAAATGATACCTAAGCAGAGAGCCAAGTAAGTCCAGAACACAACTGGATGTACATCTATCCAAGAAAAAATATTTTGACTATTATAATTATCAAGCTGATTTCAGAAGCCATAGCAAAATATGAGGGTGATTTAAATTACTGTTGGCAATGAGAAGTCGTCAGATTGGAGATCAATTTTGAAGAGTCTGAGAAACTGTAAGAATGGCCTTTCAGTAGTAGTGAGGTGAGGAAAACTACTTGAGAAGCAGCTTTGATCACAGAATATTAAGTCCAAGGCATTCATAAATAAGCTGAATAAAATGTGCTTTTATATAGAGATCATGCCTTCAGGAAAGCAATGGGCTCTAGAGCGATAGCACTGTGAAAGTGATAAGGATGCATTTTATAATTAGTCAGAAAACTTGGCTAACAGGTACAGAGTAAACACAGGCAGGGGAGAAGTCAAAGGCACAGAATCCATACAATAGTGAATAATTTGAATAATTTAAAATAGAGAATTGAGTGAAAATAGTTGCTAATACTAGCTTTGAAGGCTTTCTCTCTTGAATTATATTCCTTCATTACCACCTCTCCCCCTAAAAATTAAGAGTGAAAAAAATTGAAAAGAGATAACAAGGATGACATGCAACCAGAGATCAGTAAAAATTTAGAAGGTCTGGTGTCTTTTATAACTTAAGAAAATGATTGACGTGAAGACAAGTAACACCATTAAGGTTAGGGCACTTGCCTTGCATGTGGCCAACTGAATTTTAATCTCCAGTAACCCATGTGGTCCCCTGAGCTAACCAGGAGTAAACCTTGAGAGCAGAGTCAGGAGTAAGCACTGAGCACTGCCAACTGTGGCCAAACACACACACACACACACACACACACACACACACACAAACACACAAACACACATACACACACACCAGAGAGATGTTAAGCAGATCAAATCTATCAATATTGATACCTGTGATGAAAACCATTCCTACATTTCCTACGTGGTTTTCTATGATGTGAATATAAATTCTTTTATTGATCCACTTTATATGTATATATATATTTTAGTTATTTATGATCTGTCTCACTTTAATCATAGTAGTACAAAGACCATTAAGAATTGTATGCTAACAAAGAGGAAGATTTAATAAAGCAAAATGAGAGATGAGATTTCTTGTAAGAAGCTGTAGCCACAAGAGTCTATTTCCCCCAACAAAAAACTTTGTAAGCATAGTTTTATTTATTTCACAAATATACCTGTAATTACAGTTGATATTTTTATTTTGAAATTTTAAAGCTCATGTTATTAAGACAAAAATTAGATGTGTTATAGAAATATCATAAAATTTTATCTTTGAAATTTTTATATTTAAAACCTATTAACTTATTTATTTTTCTTCTGGCTATTTTTATGATTATTATATTATTTTTCTAGTGACAAGATATGAGAGTTTATGGCTGCTATTTTCAAGCATGTCACATATTGTGGGTATAGAATTATTTTAGATCCTATAAACGAAAATTTGATTCAATAAAATAGTATTACCATAATTTGTTTTTGTTACTAGTTTTTGACCTCTAAGATAGCTTATGCTATGTAGTTATTTGTTTGTAACACTAACATTTATGGACATAGTGATGATTGTATATTGAGAAAAGCTTGTAAACATTTTATTTTAAACCCTTTAATTTTTATTTATATATAGGTTTTCATTTTGATTTTAATTTTTCCAAATGTATTGAAATTAATATAACAAAAATAAAAATAATATAAAATTTATTAAACCAGAGATATAGCCCAGTGGTAAAGCATTTGGGTTTGATCCTGGCAATGTCAATAATAACAATGATAATAATAAATTGAAATCATCCATGCCTCAATTGTCCAGTGAGGGATAAGTAAATAAATTGTGAAATATTCTTTCTGGTGTATATTAACTACTGATTCTTTTCACTAATTCTTTCACGACATACTTAGAGTCTCTGTATTTAGCACTAAAAGAAAAAACATTGCATGGATGACTGCATATACTCGAGTATAAGCCGACCCCCCCCTCCCAATTTTACCCTAAAAACTGGGAAAACTTAGAGACTCGAGTATAAGCCATGGTGGAAAATGCAGCACCCACTGGTAAATTTCAAAAATAAAAATATATACCCATTGAGGAATCAGTACGTTAATTTTTTTTAATATTTGTTGCTAAAGAAAAACTGTAAACTAGCAACAATAACTCTAAAACTTTAAATAAAGTTTAGAAAAACATAGCTTAACAGGCAATCAAGTTAAATCACAAAGGTTAAAATCATTCAAAACTGGATTCCTCATCATCATCATCTGTATGTCCAAACTGAGCTTCAGCTGTATCTGATGTGAGGGTATCAGCGTAGACATTGTCATCATCACTGAGTTCACATATATCATCATCACTGCTGTCAGTCTCATGCAAAGCACAGAAAATTGTGGATTAAATAGTTCAGTGGCATCCAGTTCAGTTCAACTGCCTACCTCTTCAGCTCAGTCACAATTTGTGGACTGAGCTGAAGCACCGACCCCTCCAGCAGACAGCAGAAGACTGAAGACTACATGCATTTGATTTGGTGAGTGCTGCACTGAATTAAATAATCTGTAAGACCCGGGTATAAGCAGAGTTCATGGTTTGGGGCACAAATTTTGTGCCAAGAAACTCGGCTTATACTCGAGTATATAGCATTTACTTTTACCAAAAACAGATATTAAAGCATTATTCTAAACATTTGCTGTAAAACCAATTTTTTTCTTTCTTTAAGATATAAATATTTATTGAAGCCCCATAATTACAAGCATGTTTGTAGTTGGGTTTCAGTCATAAACAGATTACTCCCTTTCACCAGTGCAACAACATTCCCACCACCAATGCCCCCCGCTTCCCCAGTTCCTGCCTGTGTTCGCGACAGGCATTTTACTTCTCTCATTCTTTAACATTGTCATGCTAGTTGTTAGTGTAGAAACCAATTTTAAGGACAACTCTTCAGTTTATTGAGGTCTCAAATGAATCTAATTAAAATATTTTCATATTTAAAATTTCACTATTCTCTTTATTACTGACTCAGACACAGATCTTAATCAATTATTAGACATTCACTTTATAATGTTCATTTCTTTCAAAATAAAACACTTCTATTGGTTTTAACCAGCACTATAATAATTGCATTCAAATGCATCTCAAAAATATTTCCTTTTGATAATTTTTCAGAACAAGAAAATTTTAGTGTTGCACAGATCTGCAATGAACACTAATGAGTGCCCCACTCTAAAAATATAATATGGTCTTACAATAGAAAGGGGCTTAATTCATTTAGAAATTTTATTTTTACTACTGGTGTAAGTGCGTAGCTACAAAAATCTTCTTGTTCTTAAAGAGATATAGAATTTAAAATCCCTTATCAAAGTCAAGCTTAATATTAAGATCTTGATTATAAATCTATGTGAATATACCATTTTTTCATATTATAAAAATGTTTGGGGCCGACGAGGTGTCTCTAGAGATAAGGTGTCTGCCTTGCAAGAGCTAGCCAAGGAAGGACCGCGGTTTGATCCCCCAGCGTCCCCCAGCGTTCGATATGGTCCCCCAAGCCAGGGGAACTTTCTGAGCGTTTAGCCAGGAGTAACCCTTAAGCATCAAATGGGTGTGGCCCGAAAAACAATAAAAATAAAAACAAAAACAAAAACAAAAATAAAAACAAAAACAAAAAATATTATGTTATAGACTAAATTATAGACTAAATACAGATTTAAGAAAAATTATTTGGGCAAATATTAAATATACAAATATGTTAAACATAGTCACATTCACTATTTTTTGGGGGGGTCACACCCAGCAGCGCTCAGGGGTCACTCCTGGCTCTAAGCTCAGAAATCGCCCCTGGCAGGCATGGGGGACCATATGGGATGCCGGGATTCGAACCACCGTCCTTCTGCATGAAAGGCAAATGCCTTACCTCCATGCTATCTCTCCGGTCCCCATCACATGCATTTCTAAAATAAAAAATGTTGAATCTTTTTCAAAGCTAAATTACTTTTGATTGAGAGAAAAGTGATGCATAAAATTATGTGTCTTCAAAGATTTCAACTGAATAAAAAAAACAGTTCAAGTGTTGATTTTCTATATTGTTCTCTCATTTTTTCTTTTTAGTCTTTATTTTGTTTTCTACCAGTGAAATGTAAGTGATGAAGTAAGTTATGTCATTACTGTTAAAGGTTAATTATCAACAACATGAATTCCATTTCATTATTTTGTTTTTGTTACATCTTGCAGGGGCTAGGAAGCTTCTTTGACCTGTATAAAGTTAAGAGGGCAAAATAGAAAGCAGAGATTATAGGTAGAAGACCTGGGCCAAATTTGTTAATGGATTCTAGATTGCTATTCTTGTAGTCAGAGAACCTTTGGTCTTCTGAGAAGATGTTTTCCGACACATACTTCTCTCACTTCTCTGAAAATGAAGAAGAAAGATGTTAGAAGATAGCTCACATATGTTTTTATATTTCTTCCACTGGCAGTAGTCACATTTTAAATATGCTAGATGGCCCACTAAACATAGCCTTTTCTTTTACCCCACCACACATAATTAAAAGAAATATGACTACATGAACCCATTCACTGTTACAATTTGTTTAGTCACTTTACTTTGTAATTATAACTTGAAATCATTTCTTTCCATTAAAAAACACTAATACTAATCTTAATTGTAAATTCTATGATCTTCCTGTTAACATTCTTATCATTGTAAAACTTCTCTGAGACTTTACTCAAAGGGTCCAATTAGAGATAATATTCTTAATGACGGTGATTTCTATTTCTCACTCAAGTAAAATGTAGTGTTCCTGGTGTCAGTTTTTAATTCCTAATTGTCTAAGTGCCATCAGCCTTACACTCCTGAAAATTCCATCTCTTATAAAGGGATTTATTTTATTTTCATGCAATTGGAAAGTTTCTGACACTAATGTTCTTACAAGTATTTTGTAAATTTTTATACTCTTGAAAGTTTAATTTTTAATAAACCAAAGCATAATTAAAACATTAAAGTAGCAGTATGTTTCCAAATTTCTAGTTAATTCTTTTTCATATGAAATTGATTATATTATCCTAAGAAAGCCAAATGATAGGCATTTTCTCGTATGTGTTTCAAAATTCAAAAAGAAAAGATAGAAATGATAATTCTTCTGTCTATAGCATATCAGCAAAAACAACTACATACAGTATATTTCTAAGGTGTCAGTCAATTCATAAAAATAATTCAGCTTGTGAATAAAAAATGTTAATTTTAAGCCATAAATCCTCATGTGAGAAAAATCATAAAGAAGTTGTCTGCACATTTTTTAATTTGTTGATAGTATTTTAAAGATTTTTTCAAGTAGTAGGAGAGTTGTCCTAGGGAAAAATTATAATTAACCCATGAAAAATGAAAAGAAAAGAACAATTCAAGGAAGATATAAAAATTAAGTATTAGCAAATAAAGAAATACAGACCATCAGGATTATCAGAAAATTCAAATCCAAACAGCAATAAAATATCACCTCACACCACTGAGAATAAGCTATTGCCACAAAACCAGGAACAAATGCTGGTGAAGATGTGATGAAAAAGGAAACCTCCACTGCTGGTAAGAATGATAACTGTAGCATTTTTTGCGGGAGCCAAAATCTGGAAATTAGTCAAGCATTCAAATACAAATGTTGGATCACAAAGTAGTGGCACAGGTATACTATGGAGTGCTACTCAGCTCACAGAAATGGTAGAATCTTGAGGTTTGTTCCCAAATGAATCAGGATACTATGTTGGGCAAAATATTTAGGAGGAGAAAGTCAAATACCATGAACCCACTCATGAAGTACACAAAAAAACTGTGGAGTCCTAAGTTCTGAACAAGAAATGATGCCATTTTGTAAAGACCACATGGCAGGCTTCTCTTAGTTTCTGAACAAGGAGGGATGACATTTTGTAAGGATCACATGTTGGGTTTCCTCAAGCCTATTTCCATTAACATCACCCCAAGCTACCTAGTCATACTAAGTAGCCTATGAGGGAAGAATACAAGGGAGCAGTGGAAAAGTACTCTAGACAACAGACAATCATTTTAAAGATCATCAAAAAACTAGAAACTCCCCATATCCTCTCCCTATATAAACCAATTCATGACCTGGGGTTGGGTTCGTCTGCTTCAAGAGATGACCCTGAACAGTCAGCTAGAACTGTTAAAAGATGGATTAACTGCTTGTTCAGTTTTGTTCCAGTTGTGTGGTCTCATCCTTCGACTCCAAACTCTAACAAAACCAAGAAAGCAAATAGAAAATATCCTATATAAACAAGTCTTTAGACTCTGGACATATAAATAGCAAGAACTAGGGCAGGAGGTAGACTGGAAGGCTCCTCTGCAAGGTGATGGGAATCCATTGACACTTAGGTTGTGGTTGTGGTGTGACAATATGCCCCCTTAACTTTACAACATTCACATTCTTATAACCCAGTGTTGCTCTAATTTTTTTTTTTTTGGTTATTGGGTCACACCCAGCAGTGCTCAGGGGTTACTCCTGGCTCTACGCTCAGAAATCGCTCCTGGCAGACTCAGGGGATCATAAGGGATGCCTGGATTTGAACCATCGTCCTTCTGCATTCAAGGCAAACACTCTACCTTCATGCTATCTCCCCAGCCCCTGCTCTAAGTTTTTAAAGTATTAATTCAAACCTTATAAATATGTTTCATTTTACATGAATTTTTTACATTATGCATTAGTGAAAACAACTAGAGATCACGGGAAAAAAAACCTCTCCCACTGTTTTTTATTTTTTATTTTTTTTCAATGCTTAGAGTTACTTCAGACTCTGCTCAGCAGTCACTCCTGCCTGATATGCAACTTAACCTCTATTTTATCTTTGTGGCCTTTTCAATAATATTCTTTAGTAAATTCTCTTCTTGACAGTATGTAAGATAAAAAGTCTTTCTAATTATGAACTATCTTAACCTGGATCACCCTATATTTTGTTGTATTTTATGTTAAATTGAAGCATTTCCAAAATATGTTGTTTGTTAATCATTTAGTAGCTCCAGGTAATAATGGAGTCTAATTTTACAAGCTCAGCTTTTTTTGCAACTTACTGCTAAGATTAGAGAACTAGGAAAGCCTGGGAAGCAATTATTAACATCCTTGGAGATTTGTTCCATTTTACTGTGAAGGCAGGTCTTCCCTTTAACCCAATTCATAAAGCACCCATGCTGTTGCCCCATAATCACCCCCAAACTCAATGCCCTACAGAAACATTAGTTCAACTTTTAAGCAGAAAAATCAAGATTTTTGTCTTTATTCTATTTGGGCATAAACTTTGGGTCCTCACTCATCAGCACTGTTCCTTTTATTCATAAATAGAGATAAAATTCTTGAAAATGAATTTTTATGAAGTAGGCATAAGAAGTTTCTTGATATTTTTCTATCCAAGATATCGGTGGTGATGAAAATTAAAAATAAAAAAACTATGAGAACATTGCCTCTTCAATTTTTTTTTCCTATTTTGAGTATAAGAGAATTGGAAAGTGGAAATTGACAATCTCATTATAGTTCAGTAGAAATACACTTGATGAATGATAAGAGTTACTTAAGAATAAGCTAAACAGTTTTCATCTTTACTGTGTCTCTTACCAAACCTTTGCACCAAGATATTCTTCTGTCTTCTAGATATCCAAAAAATACAACCAATACAAAAACACATCCTTTAGCCATTGGCAAATGGAAATCCTTGAAACAAAGGGACCAATCTATGGAATCTATGGATGAGAAAGCAAAACAATAAAAAATAATAATAAATTGACTTTAAAGACAAATTAAAAAAAAATTCTCAAGGTTCACTCATGGCTTTGTGGATAGGGATTATAATTGGAGGGTTTGGAAGGCCATAGAGCTGGGGATTTAACCTAGTTAGATAGATAGGTGCAAGACAAACACCTTTCTTACGTATTATCTCTCTGATTCCATTGGTGAATTTTTTCCCATTATTCAAAATTGCTCCTCATATACTTTTATTCTTTTTTTGAGGGGGCACACCCGGTGACACTCAGGAGTTACTCTTGGCTATGAGCTCAGAAATCGCCTCTGACTTGGGGGACCATATGGGACCCCAGGGTGAAGTCCATCCTAAGCTAGTGAGGGGTAGGCAGACACCTTACCGTTTGCACCACCCCTCCGGCCTCTATACTTTTATTCCTATACCTCTCATTTTTATACTTTTTCTTCATGTAACACTAAACAATCTACAATTGTTTTGAAACATATACTCACATTCACAAATTTAGTGCTTGTATATCTAACTAATGCTATTAGACAGATTTTCTTCACTGCAATTAGTGCCAGGCATTAGTTTGCCAATAAACATCTGTGAAGTGATAGGCTAAAGAATGAATGAATGAATGACAGAAATTTTATTCCTTATTCCAACTTTCCCAGTAGGTAAGCAAGTCTTCCTAAAAGATAAGGATCCACAGATCAAGTTATTGCAGGAAGAGGTAGACACAGTATTATTTCTTTTGATAATGCAATAAAATTCAAACATTTTATATTTCAATATAACTACTTTTTGTTGCAATCAAGAGCTAATTCATGTTTAGATGATCCTGTTGACATTTTTCTGTAGCCTAAAATACATATGGGTGAGATTTAAGTTCATCTTGTAATTGTTCACAAAACGTTTGTTAGATCTAGAAATGTTTATGAGTTCAGAGAATTAAGTCACTGGAGGCAAATCTTACTTAAATGCAGCCTCCGACCAGGCACTACATAAAGAAGATGCTCAGCAAATATGAATTAATCGATCAATTAGTTAATAGCTCCCTTGAAGTGGTTGGGTAGCTGTAATTGCCTATTTGATTCTCAGTCACTTGCATCTAATTCCACATTTTGATGGGAGCAATTTCTGCCAAGTAAAATTGGCTGCTATCTCTGGCTCGACTCAGCTTACTTTAATATTGTTGGCTTTTCCCCAAAATATTTATAGTTTTCTTTTCACCTTCAGTGATTTACTATTCAACCATGGCTCATGGAGGTTAAAAGCATCAACTTTAGTCAGACAGACACATACAATGTCACTGTCAATGTCTTGAGCAAATTCTTTTTTTTATTCAAGAGTATAGCAAAGAATTTTCAACCATAAATTACATGTTTTCTTCCAGTCTCATCCAGCACAAGTTTTACTGAGGGCACATTACACAGCAGACATTATCTTCCAAGTAGACTTTAGTGGGATCGTGAATAGGAGATAAGAACTGTACTTCTGTGTGACACAGCTTCTTCCTGGTTTTGGGGTGTGTGTGTGTGTGTGTGTGTGTGTGTGTGTGTGTGTGTGTGTGTGTTTGTGTGTGTGTGTGTTAGCATTTTCCTGCCTTTTTTTCTTTAGCATTTTCCTGCTTCAGGGGCATCTAGAATGCCTCTGTGAATTTTGGAGTATAGAATGAGAAAAAAATATCCAGAAAGTTTCTACAATATCACATTTGAAAATAATATGCTAGAATACCCAAGATAGTACAATTATGTAGAGGGAGAACTCATCTTGGTGAGGCAGAGGATTTAAAGTAAGGGATTGCTCTTCAAATCCATAACATACCAAGATGATGGTTCTCCTACATGTCCATATGGACTTTTTTTAATTTGGTGGCCACTCTCAGCAATGCTCAAGGGTTACTCCAGGTTCCCCTCTCAGGAATTATTCCTTGTAGTGCTCGGGGGACTCAATAGGATGCCTGGGATTGAATTTTGGTGGGTTGCATGCAAGGTAAACACCTTGCTTACTGTACTATTGCTCCAGACCTCTCCCATGTGGACATAAAGCAGGCATTGTGAGAATAATAATAAGCATTGCTTTATTATTGCATTATTATTACAACTGTCACCTGCTCATGTTCTCATTCAGGTTCCCAGTCCCTTATCAAAACTGAATCTTGCAGAATCTAAAAATGCACTCTTCCATTTTTTCCCCATCATACCCCAGACCCAGAGGGATTCTCTATTCTGTCAAATTAACACACCTGACAAATCAGACAACTGATTCTTTTATAAGCCCCAATTCTACAGAGGTTGAAGAAATGCTATGCTAGATCATTTTTAGGCTCACCTCTCTCTCCTTTTCTTAATTTTCTATAAATTCATGTCACTTGATTTTCTTTCCATCTACATTTGTTTCATGTGACATGTTAGCAATTTAGCCTTTTGATTCTAAAATAAAATAAAAGACTATAATTTTCTACTAAAATTTCCATAATGTTTTTATTTGATTCTAATGCCTTTCTCTCTTTAGTTCTATTTCCCTTTTAGTCATTAATATTAAACTTTTTTCTTATTTGTTATTCTCAAACTAGACTTTACAGTTCAACATTAATAATGACAAACATAACCACTGGTTTTTTGCTTCATTCACTAAAGATCTACCGATGGTCATTTGATATGATTCAGCTATAGAACACCTACTGTGCATGTGTAAAGCCACAATACAGTGAAATTTTTGGTGTGCTGCAACCCAAGTCTTGTGCAATGAAGTATGTGCCTATTTACCATCCTCAGACAACCAATGCACAACTTTTGGACACCACAACAATAAGAACAACGAAGATAATGGGAGAGACAGGGAAAATACTCTAGAAAAGAGTACTAGGAAAGAAAGTTGAGTTGTTCCTAGGTGTGTCAAAAATCCTGTGCTACACCTTATGAGTGAAGGAGTACATAAAGCCTATATGGCCAATATTAAAGAAGAGAAAGCTTACTTACACTTTAGTAAGGCTCTTGCTTGCCTTTCATGTAGTCAACCTGCATTCAGACCCCCTTCTCCTATATGATACCCAAGCACTGCCAGGAAGAATTTCTGAGTGCAGAGCCAATACTAAGTTCTGAGCACCAAGAGAGATGGTCCCAAATCCATAAATAAATAAATAAGTAAATAAATTTCAGCTTAGTTAAAAATTATGCTTGATTTTTGATTTTCATACATAAAATCATAAAGTCAGAATAAATATTAGAACTTAAACAGCATCATAGTTGGTTAAGCAGTTGCGATATTAAGTTCTGTCATATTGTGAAATACTACCAAATCTTCTTTCAAATGCAAAGAGAAAGGATCTGGGGTTTGAGTGTTTCAGTCTCCTCCATGCTACTAAATAGAAGGGAAAGACAACAATTTTTAGTTGTCTTGTAAAGAAAAGATCCAATATTTGACTTGTATTAAGTCAAATATGTAGAAAGATTTGTAGCTTTAAGTTTAGGAATCAAAACAAAAACATACAGCATTGATATGCTGATGACACAAATTGAACCTTTAATGAAAGGGGGTTCCCCAGGCCTCAGGCAGCATAGGAAACCTTTTTCAGAGCCCCTATCTGCAACACAAGGACACTGATCTAAAGTCTTAATCCATTTAAACTTGGTCTCCTGCTGATCAGAACAGCAGGTTTACGGGGAGACAGATAGATGGAACCAGGGATTCAGTCTGAGGGTCAGGACCTGCACACTCAGAGACACTATTGCAGTTCTCTGTAGGAAATGATTGCAAGTTGATGGAGAGTGCGCTCTTCCAGGCATGTAGGGCTTTAGTACTGCAGGTGCAATTACCACTTAGCAAAGAATCAGCACCCTCTTCCTGAAATTAGAAGATTAAAAAGAATCAGGCTGCTGGACAAATTGTGGTACATGGCCCTGCTGTGTTAGTGACCTATATTCACTTTCCAAACTTAGTATGAAGCTGTTTCTGAAGTTAGCAATTTAGTGTGGGAGATGGCAAAGAAAGTATTGCCTTCCAGAGAAACAAGGAAAATTTAGCTTTAAGAATTCTCTTCAATGACTATAGTGTGGTGTAATCAATGATCATAGACTTCCTTTATAAATAATCACTTTGGGAGTGCAAGAAGGTGGATGAGGATTCAGAAGTATCGGCGAGAGGCTGAGATCAAGCAGGCAGAGTGTGGGATTCCAGTAGGAAACGGTAAGCAGTGCAGTGAAAGGTCCAATGGAGTAAATAGAAAGGCCAGGTATCAATAAGGATGTTAAATGGGATTTTGGGGCCAGAGCAGTGGTGCAAGCAGCAGTAATGCGTCTGCCTTCCCTGTGCTAGCCTAGGAAGGACCATAGTTCAATTCTCTGGTGTCCCATCTGGTCCCCCAAGTCAGGAGCGATCTCTGAGTGCATAGCCAGGAGTAATCCCTGAGTGTCACCACAGGATGTGGCCCAAAAACCAAAAAAAAAAAAAAGAGAGAGAGAAAAAAGAAAAGAAAAAGAAAAGAAAAAGAAAGAAAGAAAGAAAGAAAAGAAAAAAGAAATAGGATTTTAATGTTTGAAATTTTTGATAGATAAAATTTAGAATAAATTATAGATTCAGAAAATTTCTACTTTTCTTTAAGTAGTCGTTATCTCAATCAGTCTATAAATTGAAAGGACAGAGAAATCTATCCCCCAAATAATTATAAAATAATAAATGATCACAGAGATATAGAGAGCAAAGAGGTAATTCAATGGATTTGATCTCATGTTTTGCATGCAGAAAGCATGGTTTCATCCCAGGCTTTAAGTTTAGATTTCCTTCAGAAGTTTCTAAACAATACTGGGGATAGTCCACATTCCCTCAAAAGAAAGAACTATATGATGACATTGTTCTAAGCAAAGCTTCTCAAACTTATTCAAACTTAGTCTCCTTTTAAGAAAAAAAAAATCACAGTCTTACCTCCTACAGTCTTCCTTCTCTGACTGAACAAACAGAATGATTCCCCCACCCCACCAATTGTACCTGAGGCCATTATCATGCCCCTTCGTTCCTGTGCCATAGGAATGGAATCATCCATTTTGGGAAACACTGTCTTATGTAAATCCTACATTATGCTTCTGTAGATATTGGCTGTTATTTATTGGAAGTGATAAGGGTTTTTGGCACAAAAATAAATGTCAAAAATTAGAAAAGTATTAAGATGTTGGAACCCAAACTCACTCAAAATAATTTTTAATATTTCCATGGGAAAATGTTATAAAATTAATTGATATTGACAGGTTAATGCTAGTTTGATTGTAGGCTATTTTTAGAGTTTGGACTCAAGTGCAAAGTTAGAGTGTTAAACATATTTGATTTACCTTAATTTAATAAATATTTATGAAGCAACATTCTAGATACTGAAGATGGATTAAAATCATTTTGAGGTGAGTTCTAGTTAAAACAATATTGAAATATGTTTCAGATTAATGCCTTGGTGAGAGTTGAGTTAATTCAAAACATGATGATAGCAACTAGAAGAGTGCTCTTTCTGGATTGTTTTAGTGGCCATATGCTCAGTTTGGGCCATAGAACACTAGAACTACGAAATTTCAGCAAGGTCAAACTTTAAAAGCTAAAAACATAATAGATACAGCAAACTATTCCATACTTTAAAGAGTAAAGGAGATTTGATAAGTCTGTAATGAGTAATTGTTTAAAAAAAATGGGGTCATGGTAACATTCAAAAGCTAAATTTAGGAAGCATTAAGCCAAAGACTTGAGCAATACTTAAGATCTTCTAAGACATATATGGAAAAATAAGAAGAGAAGAGAAGTTAAATGATGCCAGTATGGAAGTGGGTGTGTGTGACCAGGTGCACATGTTCTTATGTGTGTCTGTGTGGGTGCTTTAGGGTGGTGGTGGTGATGTTCTTTTTTGTTATTTCTTTACTTTTAAAGATGTTGCTTGAGATCAAGAGACAAAGCCCACAGAGGAGAAGATTCGGGAAATGAAAGTGCAAGTAGCCATGATATGATGCTACAGTGACATCTAGTGTGGGGGTGAACCTTCCATCTTGTTTTGGCAATGAACCAGCCCTTCCTCAGCTGCCTGGACTGTGACCCCTATTCAACTTGAGAGCATCTCCCTAAAGGAAGAGGGGAGAGGGCTGAAGGATGCACTGAAAAGAGGATTAGAGGGAGGAAATAGTGAGGGAAATTATAAGGGGAAATTTAATCTAGTGAGGAGTCACTTTTACGAATCCTCTTAATTAAACCAGAGGAAGAGATGTTGAAGCTGAATTTCTATTTATAAACTAGAAAGGGACATGTTGAAGCTAACTAATGCAGAGGAAAGCTAGCTACATTAGTACTAGAATTGTTTTCATAATTTCTTTTTTAACACTACTTGCTTCTCTGGAACATTTCATAAATTATATTAAGTCTTAAAGTATCCATCAATCTTAGAATACATTTCATATTTCCATTAATATTTCAGAAAGTGAGTCAGTACTCTAAGTGGAAAATATATTTGAGTTAATTTTTCAATAAAATGAATGTTCACAGTGTAGGAGGAAAGACAAAATGCTAACATTTTTACTTAATTTCAAAGTAAGAATTGACACTAGTAGATATGCTAAAAATTGAGATTTGCTAAGTCAAAATTTAAAAATTGCAAAGAGAATCACATTACTCAGTTGTTGGAAAACCCATTTTAAATAGTGTATTTTTATATATTTAAAAATTCATCTATATGTATATTATTCAACTAACCCAAGGTAAAATAAAAGCATTGAATTCATATAGCATCGTGCCTGTAAAAGTGATTGACTAAAACTTATTAAGTAATATTTTTAAAGTTTGTATTGTGCACATATATGTAGCATTTTGACAGAATAATGGTTTTTTTCAAAAGTTAGGTACACTTTTCGATACACTTTTTTTTAAGGTTTCCAAATAATGAATCTCTCACAAAACTTTTATTATGAAGTAAAGTTTCTGATATCTTAGAATAGTGAACTCGTGTCTGCAGCACTTTAAATAATTTATATTGAGTTAAGAAATTCAAGTATTTATCTGTAAAATGGTAAAATAAAATTGTTATGCTTATGTTACACACAGGAGCTTCTTGTAAAGATTAACTAGTTATTTCAATGTCATGGAAAAATCAAAAATAACCTTTGTAACTTTCAATTCCTTATCTGCGTCTCAATATCCAGTCTCATGTTTCCATAATTACTGTGAACCTCAAGCTGTTCTCTCTCTACCTGGAAATGCCTTTTACAGAGTTTTGTAAAATGGTATAATGGACCTCACAGATTAGTTGAAATAGATCAGCTGCCATATGCAGTGTTATTCTACAGTTGTGATTAAGATGAAAGAGGGCCCAGGTGTAGGGAGAGAGGGGAAGTTAGAAATTATAACAGTATATGCTCTCGAAATTAATGAAAATCTATATTTTTTCCAGTCCCAGATTTGAGCTGGACTTTAAAAGGATTTTTAAGTGATGTTTTTCTACTTTAAGTACAGCCTTTCTAGACTTAGAAATAAGAACATAAAGAAAAGAAACGCTTCATTTCAGAGAAGAAACACCTGCTGATTTCAGAGGTGAGAGCTCTCTCTGTCAGCCTAAGGACAAATCATTGGGAGTCCTTATTCTTTCTTTACTGAGAAAACTAGGAGTTAGCCAAGAAGGGGAGGTATGTGGTCAAGATATCCTGATAATATCTGTGTGTTTGTTTTCTAGGGCTTCCCAACAAACATCCTAAGTTCACATAAAATGGATCACAACAGACATAATAACTAGTTCTGAAGAACAGAAGGTCGAGATCAAGGTGTTGGCAGGGTAGTTTTCATGTTAGGCAAGTAAAGGAAGTGTCTGTTCAAGGTTTCTCTCTGTGGTTGGTCATCTTCTGCCCTGAGGCTTATCATGTAGCTTTCTCTTTCTGTGGGTCTCTGTATCAAAATTTACCACTTTAAAGGAGAACATATCAAACTGGATTAGGGTCCACCGTAATGGACTCACTTTAACTTAATTAACTCTATCAAGATTCCATTTTCAAATCCTATCACTTTCTGAAGATGAATTTGAGACATAATTTAACACAATTTGATAAGATCGATAGATTGACTTAAGGCTGATATTTAAAGTTTAAATAGTTGAGAGAAGAACCAAAAATAATGACTGTATGTATGTGTAGGCTATGTGTATGAGTATGAGCAAGATTTTAGATAGATGGACAGATGGATTAACACAATACATACAGAGACAAAACAGAGAGACTGAGAGTGTGATTGTGTATGAAATGGCAGATCTCTATCTGTTAATTTATAAGCATTTTAAAAACATAGTAAGTTACACAATAACAATGTAAACATTTATTTGAAAATATATGGAAGCTAAAAGTAGAATGATACCTGAAAACCCATTGAAAATAGTTTTCTGAGCCAAAGACTTAATCCAGGGCTTACGTGAGAGCCTCATCATACTTCCTTAGTATTTATTGGTACTTTCATTACCCCGAGGATTCATTCCCATGTATAGAGCCAAAAATAGCTTCTAAGTATCACTCAGGTCCTCTGCCCTCTACCTAAAAAAATATTTATATTTTAAGGTTCCTCTGAAGTCTTGGGTCTAAAGTTCTAGGGCAAGGGCAGGGATCAATCACTCTTAAGATAGATATTATTGAATAACTTCACTTTTAAAGCTGTTTCTAAGCACTATTGACACTTTCAAATTATATAGTTAAACAATAGTTCTAAACTCCTTATTATTAGAAGAGAAATTTTCATAGTAAGAAAATAAAAGAAATTTTAGAATATGAAGTTTGCCCCCACACCCTAGCCCCAGTCTCAGACATTAATTCTTTGGAATTTCCAGGTTTTGACTCTCCTTCCTTCTCTTTTTTCTCCACAAGGCTCCCACTATCTATCGGGTGTGTGATCCTCCACCATTCCCCACCCCAACCTCCTCAGAGAATCCCACAAACATACTTAGAAGTTTCACTTGGTTCAAGCTCCCTCCACCTCGAAAAAGTTCAAATTCAAAGTCCCCATCACTCATGTTCCCTCCCATACTGCTTCATTCATAACATTAAAGAGAAGACAGAAGAAAACGAAAAGAAGAAAAAAAAATAATACGAAGTTTGCTAACAAAATTGATGTTCTTCCTTGCTTGAGTAGCTGGCAATGATAGTGAATGATGAGATTTTTTAAAACTAGTTACGAGAACTGATTTTTTTTAAGCTGAAAGGGTAGTTCTCTAATAAAAAGTATTTAGAGGCAGAGTATAAACCTGAAAATATGGTTTTTGGAATAAGGATAGGGAATAAAGTTAAGAGTATCTTCTATAGTCTTTTAAAATACACCATTCACTTATTTCCCAGCTTTGAGCAAGTCACTTAACCTTTCTGTGCCACAGCAAAAATTATTTTAATGTATTTAAAATGGGAAATATTGTCCTACTTTTTGATTTATAATGTTTTCCTCAACCATTTGACATACAAGCCTATGCATATGACATGTGTGTATGTATATGACATGTGTGTATAACCTTGTTTTGTTGTTACAGGCAATGCAATTTTATTGAACACTACAACAAATTCACCTTCAAATGACTTCTAAAGATCTGGAAAAACTCAACCAACTTCTGGTCCTCCACACAAAATTTCTGCCATCTGTGTGGTGAGGTGCAAGTTTAAAGCTCACTAGGAAGAGTAAAGAGAAAACTACTGGTTCTAGGTATGAAAAAATTACCTGCAAAACAATTCACATTTCATAATTAACTTAACTTTAGTTGCTTTAATGAGATCCATATTGACCCTGGTGAAGTTCAACACAACATAACACACACACACACACACACACACACACACACACACACAACTTATACTCAGTGAGAACCAATAGAGCTGATTCCTGCAGAGAACCCTGAAATTGAATTTAGAGAAACGCTTTTCAAGCCATAATGAGCCACCTGCCTCCAGCTATAAAATCCAAGTGAATGGAGAGGAAAACGCTGAACAAGAGAGCAGTTTTCCAGCATCAGGCCACAGTCTCCAAAGCAAAGTCCTCTCTGGTATAATGTCACCCGCCTTTTAGGGTACAGCGAGACTCTACCCTCAGTTAATTTTTTTCCAAGAATTGTTTGTAATGTTATCATTTATGTTTTGAAGCTTCATGAACTTAGATAAAAAAATGAAGATGCACTTTATTTTTTTTTCTGAAAGCCATTAAGAGTTTACCAAATGTGAGTCATCAGAGTAGCATTACAGACCACAGAGAAAATGAAGAAAGATCCAGAAACTCATACACTGAAAAGACTGTGACAGCATCCCATTTTCAGGGGTCATTGGGGAAAACAGAGCAGTTTAAGCCTTCTAGTTTATGGACCTAGATTACAAAGTTTCCTTTGTTTTGCTAGACCTGGCAATGCTTTCCTGAACTGCCTAACCCTTTAGGAAGGGTTAGAGGAAAGAACTATTCCTTTTTCTTTTAGAAGCACTGCTTCATTTGACTTCCAAGTGGTGAAACTCTAACCTTTTAATGCATAAATACAATTTGTTCATCATTTAACTTACTTAAATTTCTTCATTCTCAGTATGATAGTCATTCAATAGAATTCTTATTGAGAAGGGTGATACTGTTTAATTTGTTTTAAAATTCTTAGATGTTAACTTTGGGGAAAAAACATAAAATATTGTATAGCGTTGATGAGTTGAAATGAAGTAATGATAAAGGGAACATGCATTGATTCCTCTGATCTGTGGTATCAATGCCACTGAAAATTGACTCTAAAATTACCAGGAGAAAATTCACCTCCAGGAGATTAACTTTTATTAATTGACTTGTTACAGTTTTTGTGAACAGAAATGACCTTATCTTTGGGAAAGAAGCTTGGGCAATAAGGAGAAAGTGAAGACTTTAATACTCCTAATTCATTAGCTATTGTTAATCTCAACTGGGTAAGTGATAATAAATCTCATGAAATGGAAGTGTATATAATAGATGCTATAGAGGAAAATGCCAATATAACCATTTCACAGTTTCTGTTTTTTTATACATTGAAGTCTTATTAATATAGGCTGGATGAATAGATGAAAACACACCCATAAAAGGGAAATGTTATACATGAATGAACAAGAAGCAGAGATTGTTTTAATGTGAACAGGCAGCTATGATAAAACTATTTTTAAGCCCGGAGACTATTAACATTGGGGTAGTGTTAGGACACATTTGTAACGCAGACCTGGTCTCATTCATTTTGCAGTGGGTGGTCAGCCTGAGTGAGACATCTAATTTTAGGAGTATAGGTTTATAAGATGACACCCAGCTATTAATCCCCCCCAAAAGTCATTCCCCCAATTTTCTCTTTCCTTTTTACCTCTTTCTTTGATATGTAAAAGTCCACCTGGATCACTCTACCCTGCCCTGGTGGATTTTGTTCTGGAAGAATAAAGAAGAGCAATTTGGGTTGGCATGTTCAGAGATACCATGAGGTGCAGATTGAGTCCTTGACTCTTTCCTGACTAGCTTGTTTTTTTAATTCTTCACCAATACCCTGTATCTTCAGACCCACTCACCTGGGGTGGAAATACCCTGGGGATTAATTTCACAACATGTGATTTACCTTACAACTGGTGCTCAAACAGTGACTCAAGGACCTGAGAAGACCCCCAATGATGGTGAGTGATTTGACCCTTTCCAGTCTAATCACCATGATGACATCCTTGAACTGGAATGAGTGTATAGTGACCTTCACCAGAACATTGGCACACATGGAGCCTGTTCTGAATGAGTAAGAGGCCTCTCAGGCAGGACAGAAACAGGCAGTAGAAGGGAAGTGAGCTGAAGACGCTGAGCAGCATCCCAGATGCCAATGCCCACCACGTTTCTTCTACCAAAGGTGCTTTATGCAAGGACCTCAATCCCCCAACATGCAGCAGCGTATTGAGATTACTGATAGGGTACAAGCCAAGGAGAAAGCCCTATTTGAGGGGTACCAACAGCATGAAAATGAGTGGGCTCCCCCACTCAGTATCTAGCCCAGGAACCAAAGGCCTTTCCATCTCAGATGACCTCGGCAGCCTACTACAGAAGAAGGAGGTGGAGGAGAAGAAGGAGAATCCAAGTCCAGCTGAAGCCCAACTGAGGAGAAGTTGCTTTCAGAACTTCCTGCAACTTTCGTTAGGTTAAACTCTTGACCCTATTTGCATCAGTTATTACTTTGCTACGTCTAGATCTATGTGTTTAGATTTTAATATCTACTATTTTGTTCTTTGCCCCACTACAAACAGAAAATTCTGTTTTATACTTTAGTTATTTAGTATTAGTTCGCACAGTTCTGGGGAAATGCATAATGTTAGATTTTTAAAAGTTCTCAGCTAGCCTAGTGAATGTTTCTCAATTGCTATGATGTTTGTTTGTATATATTATTTAGCAACTTATTCTCAAATTATGTCTGCAAAAATGTTCTAATGTTTTCGTCCACAGAAGTTGATGGAAAAGGAACTTGGATACTATAGACTCTTATTACAGTGCTCATTATAACAATGTTTTAGCAAACTTATTTTCAAATGGTATATATGTCTGCAGAAATGTTATTATAATTTTGGTTAGAGAAATTTATGGGAAAATGGAATGCTATAGATTTGCTTTACAGTGCTTGGTGTTAGACTTTAAGAATTAGTTTTTAAATTAAGTATATCTACAGGAATGTTCTAATGTTTATGTTCATCGAAGTTTATATAAATTGTGGTATGTATGAGACAAAGATTTGGAAAAAGTTGAATGTTTTGAAAATATGTATCACAAGCTGACCTTTGACACATTTACAGCCAACTTTTACTGTACCTATGCAAAATAGCGAACACTTCTATAAATTATGAACTGAGGTCCCTGTGTCTCTCAGAGAAAAGTAGAACAAAACTTTTTAGCCTTTTTCAATTTTTTTTGTTTGTTTTAAACAGAAAGGGCGGAATTGTAAGATGACACCTCTCTATTAACTCAATGCAAAGGCTTTCAGCCTATTTCCTTTTTCGTTTTTACCTCTCCTTTGATATATAAAAGCCCACATGGATCAATCTTCCCTGCCCCACCCTGGTGGATTTTGTTCTGGGAGAATAAAGAAAGAGCAATTTAGCTTGGTATTTGTAGATATACCACGAGGCACAAACTGACTCCATGACTCTCTCATGGCTGGTTTGGCTTATTGATTCTTTGCTGCTACTTTGCTTCTTCAAACCCATCTGCCTGAGAGTGAAAATACCCTGGGGATTAATTTCACAATGTTATTTATTTTACATAGGATCATAGTACTCAATGAAAGAAATACTATGTAGATATGAAGCCCTAAGAGTGTATACAGCAAAAACTAAAATTCAGTCTCAGGCAATTAATTTTCTGGGTAAATCTAGAGTGCAGTAATGAATGAATTAAGAGAAAGAAAGAAGAGAAAGCAAGAAAAACTATATAGCTAAAGAGTGAAGTTCACAGGGGTAAGTTATATAGCTCTCTAGGACAAGGATGTAGGCATGTTGGAACTGTTTTTTAACAATCAGTAATTTTGGGACCAGAATGATAGCACAGTGACATGAGGGCATTTGCCTTGAATGTGGCTGATCCAGGACAGACCTGAGTTCAATCCCTGGCATCCTATATGGTCTCCTAAGCCAGAAATGATTTCTGAGCACATAGCCAGGAGTAACCCTTGAGCATCACCGGGTGTAACCCCCAAAAGAAAAATAACAACAACAAAATCAGTAATTCCAAAACAAAACAAAAATCTTTTTCACTAAACCAACCTTTTTCTCTAAACCAAACAATTGACTAACACTTTTCCTAGTTTTCTTTAAAATAATCCCACACATCCTTGTGTCTTGAGTAAATCTTATAAGGCATGATTTTAGTTGTTACATTGTCAAATTATTATGAAATCATTAGAGACAGTATACAATGTTTGATTTTTCCAACAATCCAAGTCACTTTTGAAACAGAAATTTAAAATTATTCATATATTTTGTTTGGAATATTATTTCCATTATATCATTTAAGTGTTTATGAATTAAACTAATATATAGTGAAGAAACCAAATAATGGGATGTATGAATCTACAAAATTTTTTGTTTATTTTTATGCAGCACCAAACACAAAATGTTGGATAATGAAGGAAGAAGATTGCCATAGTCTTCAAGGATGTTACTCACTAAGAGGTAAAATAATTTGGAAAAATAAAGCATTCTCATTAGAGAAAGGTCTATCATTATTAAAGGCCCAAGATACATATGTGAAATAATAAATACCCAGAGGAGAGCCAATTCCTTTTAGTAACAGGGTACAGCATAGTTATGGGGATCTGGTTTAAAAAGTTGCTTGGGCTCTGGATATTCCCCAGGGATCAAATTTTCCTTCAAATATAAGCTCTGTTTGGTTCTATTATCTATTCTACTTGGTGTACTTCTGCAAAAAAAGAATATCAAGAAATAGAAAACAATAAAACCACCACAGCAAAAACAAAACAACAACAACACCTTTACTTTTGGTAAATACCAAAATCATATGCAGGCAAGGCATTTGCCTGGAACTTGGCTAATGCTGGTTGGATCCTCAGCACCATATGTAGTGCCCCCAGCCCAGCCAGGACTAATGCCTGAATACTGCCCAGAATGAACACCCCCCAAACAAATAAAATACTAAATTTTTTATATTACACATGAAGTAAATATCATTACGTTCGTTGTTAATTGTGTTTAATCTAGAAATATTTGTCTTGTGTGCCCCTCCAAAAAACATGAAAAGAGAAACCATAGGGAAAATGTAGTATTTCTTTTATTGCTCAAGCAAAATAAAATAAAACAAGAGTCTTAGAACAGTGAAGTTAAGGATTTAAGAGTTTGTATAATAAACACTTGGCACTGGTGACTGCTAACAATTTTGTAGCTGAAGTAATAAGAAAACAGAGATTACTTACTTGTAAAGTTATCAAGCTAAGTGAAAACTGATGTGGCAAATTTTCTGTTTATGTTTGTCTAGCTGGGAAGTTTCTAGGACTGGTAAAAGTTAGAGGAAATACAAATTACATAGCACAAGTTTCAAATTTAAAATAAAGTCCAAACCTAGGTTTTTTGTTTTGTTTTGATACATTTTGTTTATTTGTTTCTGTTTGTTTGGGGGCCAAACCTGACTGTGCTCAGACTCTGAGCTCAGAGATCATTCCTAGTGTGTTCAAATGACCTTATGAAATGCTGAGAATTAAACCTGGGCCTACAAGCACGTGGCCTTGGCCCCCTAACGCAGTTCTCCTAATGCTTTGGGCCTTTTGATTTGAAATGTACTATTATTTCAACGGAATTTCATTCTTCAGATTCGTAGAATAATCAAGCAGCATTCAGTTTTGTGAGGGCTATACTTCTGTTCTGTCTTTAGAATTTGAAATTGGACAGAAAATAATGAAATCATGTGCATTTTCTGGAAACAAAAATGGATAAAGGTCATGTTTGCTTTTCATCTATTCTTGTATTGGGCCTTCGTTGGGCCTGAAAATTCTCCATTTGCTATAGAATGTCCTCCCTGTGACATTTTCTGAATTAGCACAAGAAGAAAGGAAATTTGGAGCAGAAAATAAGTGACAAGGACAAACAAGCCATTCTGGTGCTGGATCCCATTTTCAGGTAAATGACCTTGCTAATGAGGAGAGGAGCACTGGAATGCCAGCAGTGACTTCAACAAAATCCTCCAAAAAATTTACTCTAAATCTGACTTTTCATAAAAGTCTTCTTTAGAGTCTTCTATAACCTATTAGAACATTTTAATGAATATCATAGTGAGACGGAAGGAGGCCATTATTGTGGGCATCCATTGTGTAGGGAATTTGCATTAATAGCTAGAAAGGTATTGGGCTCTTGCTCCATAGCAACTGCTACTGATTTCTTGTAAATTTTTCCCTCTTAAAATGACCTTGCTCTTTTCCTTTCTGATTTATAATCCCAAGGGAAGTATAGCCTGAGAAATGGTTATTTAAAAAATGCCAGTTTTATGAATGGGCTTTTTGTTAAACTAATATTCAGAAAGGGACCATTAGACTATATTTCTTCTGATTCACTATGGTTCTAAATGGGTGGTATTGAGTTTTGGAGATTATTTTGTCCTAACAAATATTAGACTAAAGATATATATAATATTTTGAGTTACTTTATATCAATGCTTTTTCAGTAACTCATCAGCTCTTAATAACAACCCTATAATATTATTCCCACTCTGATTTTGAAGAAACTAAGGAAGAGAAATTTTAATATTTGCACAAGGTCATACAACTAATAATAGAGTTAAGAATAAAATTAGGAGTAAAATGAACTGTTTTTAACCCATAAACTACAGGTTTCTCCTTACTCTCTGGAAAAAAAAATGTAATTTTATAAGGCCAGAGCAATAGTACATGGACTGGGTACTTGCTCCCCATGCGGCCTACCTGGGTACAATCACCAGTAACACATATGAAGCCCTGAGCCTTGTCAAGATTGATCTTGAGTATAGAGTCAGCATTGTGCACTGCAAGAAGTGGCCCCCCCAAAAAAAGAAAAGGCAAGCAAAAATAATTAATTCCATTGTCCAGTTTAGCATCCACTTTTAGTAAATCCAAGGTGGAGATCCAGTCAGCATTTAGCACCTCAATTGAGCTTGTGAATTATCAAGACTTGTTGTAATAGATGTGCTATAGGAAACATGTGTTCTAGGGTTGTAAATTAGAAATGAACATTCTGAGTTGTGGAAGTTGACACAGGAAAGGATTAAAAGTAGTGCCTAAGGTATAATCAGGTCTTCTAAAGGCTGTCAACCTTTTTCCTCTAAGGCAGTGCTTCTCAAATAGTGGGGTGCGCCCCCCAGGGTGGATGCGAGGCTCTATAAAGGGGGGTGTGTTTGACCTTGGCTAACACTGTCATAACAAGCTAAGCCCGCGTTTATGTCTCTGTATTTCTCTGGAGCTGAGAGTTGCTGTGTCCTCTTCAAACCCTGCTGTGAAAAGCTATTCATTGCAAAACGTGCTCATTGTAACCATTAATCCAGACATCACCTCTGATTAAAAAAATCAGCTCAAATTATTTTATATATTTTTGTTTTCAGGTTAAAGTTTTTTAAATAAAGATACTATTTACAATCGGGCTGGGGGCACGAGAAAAAAAATTTTTTTCTGGGGGGCATGGCAGAAAATAATTGACAAGCACTGCTCTAAGGTAACATTGATTCTCAAATACTTCTATGAACAGGATTTCCTTATCTCTCATTTAGAAAGATTCTTCTGTACTTACACAAGTAATTACAATAGATGTCTGCTGCCATAATTAGATAGTATGAGATGTGTTGTTGTATAGTATACAATCTTTAATAAATAATCATCACTACAGTTTAGGTGAGATCTCTCAGAGATTTGGGTTAAAAGGTCCGGAAGCTACTCCCTTGAACTTAATTCAAATACTGACTTCTCCATTTCTCAGAAATCTTCTCTAATGGTCCTACTTACTGAGAATCTGTTTCCCCCTAGGTTATCATAGACTTGATAGAAAATTACTTTCTCCATTGTGATTTTTTTAAAAGTCAAACACATTACTATTTAAATCTAAAATTGTGTTCTTTCACAGAGAAAGTAAATAGTAGAATATCCTATAGAGAAAAAAATGTCAAAACACAGGATGAGACCTAATGTACTTATTCTAACAAAAGATGGTCAAACACAAAGAAATACATTTTTATTTGATTAATTTTTCTAAGACCCTAAGAGCATGAATCAAAGAGCTGCTACTCAAGTCCTTGACTACTGATGATGGAACTCACTTTTATTCTATTCCACTAAACCCTTATGTGGAAAAGTCAGACTAGATTTAAAACTTTCTCAGTATTAAGTGTTGGTTTTTATTTATCATGGGAATGTGCACCATATCTATGGAATAGAAGCAAAATGGCAAATATGGCATCTTCAAAAAAAAAGAAATTTGTTTAAAAATTATGTTTTTAACAGCAAAACACTAGGAGTCTTATATTCTCTAAATCTAGGTCAATGTAAATCTATTTAGGTTTATATAGAATTCTGTGTCTTATGTAATAATTGTAAAGTAAGAGAGAATTATATTCTGTGTGAAAATCCATTCACACAATTTATATAAACTGAAAATTTGTCTCATGATTGGTAAACTCAATAATAGGCTGAACTTACATTGTATAACTCCTTTCTAAGGTTAGGTATTTAAGGAAATAATGTGCAAGAAAGACCTGCCCATTTCTGGGCGGGGTCTTTGAGGGGTTACAAAAGGTTTGACTGGAAGGCCAGGAGGGGAGATAAGGAGATTTGGGAGAGGAGTTTTTGGGAGAGAGATTGAACAAGGAAGATGAATGGAGAAGAGATGGCTGAGGGACAAGGTACAATGCAGGGCTGAGTAGAGATCCAGCGTAAAAGGTTATGAGAGAGGCCACACATGTTGGCCAGGGCTGAATAAAGATGATATCTCCAGAAGCCTGACTACCTGAGAGTTTTCTATCCCTCCCCCCACTGGCTGGAAGGGGTTGCAGATACACATGGCCTGGGCTGGAGAACAAAGACCTCTCACCCTCCATCACCATTCACCAACATCCAAGCCCATCGGAAGAGCTTAATACAACAAACTAATGTATTAGAAAAAAAAATCTCTAGATCTTCATGACTTTGATTCCTAATGTTCTAGATGTGCATGCATTTTTATTTGACATTTAAAAAGCCTTGAAATACTTTTACAGGCTTGCATAAGAAAAGCTTATTAACAAAGTTTAGCCCACTATAATGTATTTTCCATGGTCAGGCAATTTTGTGAAGCAAATTGAAGTTTACTTTTGTCAGCTTGGACATATTTTTATAATTCATATTTTGTGCCCATTTCTACCTGTTATTTTCCATAGTTCTAAAGTTTGACAGCAGATACCTAAATAGCCATATTAATTATTATCATTAATAATATAGATTATGATTTAAGTGATTGCTTAGCTCCCAAATTTTCTATTAAGTCAATGAGATTTCACATGATCGAGAGAAATAGTTCTCACAAATTTTCTTAAATTCTTCATATGTGTGCCAGAACATAAATAAATTTATATTTAAAATAGGTCTTTGTTGATAAATAGTCTTGTCTAAGAATATTCAATGACACTTGACTTCCTGACATACTGCAGCACTCCCCTCAATTTCATTTTTTCCTAGAAGCTCAAATCCTTGCCTTGTATTGTGCTGATTTCTTCTGTGCTACTACAACAGGATAATCATTAATAAAAATGTATGTGCACATTGTAACTGGAAGTGGCAGCTTGAAGCTATAGAAGGGAACATCATAAGTGAAGACAATGCAAAAGTTTGTCTAAGTTCATTTGAACCATAAGGAACTCAGTATTAGACTTCAGGGATATCCACACTCTTCTCCAAATAGACAAATAGAAGACAAGTTCAGACACGGGAGAAGGCATCATCTTCAGAAGAGACCAGCCAACTTACACCTTGAACTTTTAATCCACAGTAAAGTGAGAAATTTAATGTCTGTTGTTTAAGCCATCTATTTGTATGATATCAGTGATAGGCAGTCTTGTCAGCTAATATGTCAGTGTATCATTATACAGCATGTAAGCAAGTAAGCGAATGACCTGTGATGGAATGATGATATCACTGTTCTATTTGTTTAAATCACAAAACCTAAAGCCAAAACATGCCTCAGTGACTCTTAATCAAGGTAGCACCCATATATTGTCAGGATGAATCAATCACCCTCTTGAAAAGATTGACTTTATAGTGAATATTATGCTCTTTCCATCATTTCAATTTCCATACATGTTTATAAATCTAAATATCAAGAGAAGAAAAACTTCAAATAAATGAGGATCATCTAGCTCATTATAGTCATTTGGTTTTCCACTCATCATCTGGCAATAGATTAGGTCCTCTCACCTTGAAGTAGCAGGAGGAAAAAATATTCTAGTTGAGCAAGTGGCATTAAGCTCTAATCAAAGAAGGGGTGCTATTGTGACTTATAGTCAGTATTTCCTCAAAATTATAGCAGCAGACCGGGATCTGATTTGTGCTCCAAAGACTTTAATTGCAGAGATCTGATCATACCTCAGCTAAGAAAAGGTGTTTAAAGGCTTAAATTTATAATCAGTGTCAAAGAAGGGCTGCAGAAATTTCAACAGGAGAAAAGTATTTCAGTAGAAAAATAAGCAATATGAGTAACTTATTGTATCTGTAGTGTAAGAACAGCATTATGTCATGTATGTATAAGAAGCTTTAGTTATGTGACTTTTTCAAATCATAAAAAGTATAACAAATTGGCTTTTAAAAATTATTAATAAGTCTTGAAGATTTTCTGTCATATTATAGAACCCATAATAAAAATAGATGGTGCCATTCCTCTGATAAGCAGCAAATATTGTGTAGTGAGGAATTATAAGTTTGTGACATTGTAATAAAAGAAAAAAATATTCTGAAAATTGCAATGGGGCACACATTTAAAATCACTAAAAAATGGAAGGTTTGATTATGTAAAGAAATCAAGTACAAATGATAAAATGAATATACTTGTATTTAATTGGAATATTGTGAAGGTTAATGAAATCAAACAACCTTGAAGGGGTGTAGGTGATGGTTAATATCCCACACTGAATTTTTGGATTAATATTAAAAGAAAATAACCTGATTCATTTTGTTTATTCCAATATTCAAACCAAGTTGAACTCTTGGGAATTTAAAGAGAGACAAGTTAAAACAACAGATGGACTTTCAGTTGCTTGCATAAGAATGTCTTTTCACAAAGCCTCCTGATAATTCCAGAGAGTCTAAGGTGTTCTATTTAATTTCAAATAAAGAACACTTCATTTTTTCCTCTTATGAAGCTGTCAATCTCGAAGGGCCTCAAAGTAAGTGATTTGAAAACATTATGAAAGCATTTCCTTGGGCCTTTCCTAAGACATATCTTGTAAGACTAATTTTTAGTGAATTGAAAAAGAAAAATCAATTTCTACCTCCTGAAGCATGAATCTTAATCATTATATGGTTGTTATATAGAAGCAATTGTTTTTTGGAGCCTAATATTTAGATAGGGCTTAAAAAGAAAATGATTTCTTACTATGTCTTTATCTTACATAGTTAAATAACTTTATTATAATTTTATGGAGATCATTGCATTAAATCAGCCAATCAAATATGGCTGTGATAGCACTTGGCTATTAATGTTTTGCCTTTAGAAACTCAAGTCTACTGATAGGTCAATTTTCTTTAGCTTTAGAAGATGTTTTGGATCAATAAATATTTAATTAATTTATTATCTAACTTTTATAAGAACAGTTCTTCAAGTTTTGGTGAAGATTAATGCAGACATTTATTTAATGCAGGAGCCTCTAGTTGGGAAAATATCTAACTTCAAAATATTTAATTGTACTGATTCTACTAAAAGTTCATGTCAGGAAGACTACATACTCATAAAATAACTTTTCAAAATGAACCCTAAAGATTTCTGTTTCCATTAATAGCAGAGTGACTTGTTTTGCAGACCAAATCTCCTTAGAGAATAAGTAGAAAGGCCAGCTTTTGAAAAAATCTGTCTGAAGGCATCAGATAGGTAAAAATAAAAAAAGAGACTTAAGGAATAACATTCCCAGAGGCAATAAAAGTAACCAAAACAATGATTCCAGCATTCATCATACTTTTCTCTTTGAATCATCTGTTGATTTTTCTAGAGGTAAGAGTTGAGAAGCTGAGTTGAGTTTCTGAAAACAGTATATTGCTGAACGTAATGACAATTTTGTATATGGCTCACAAAGAAGAAAGACTTCTAGTAAGTTCTAGGCTCTCAGCTGGAGCTAATGAAGGACACTGTTCTGAATATGCCCAACAAATATAACAGACAGAACTCAACTTGAAATCAGATCAGTTCATGATTGTATTAAGGAAACTTTTCTCAGGCAAATAGAACATCATTAATTACCTCTAGATGTTTTCATAACTTACATGAAACATTCAATAAAAATTTACAACTTATTTTATGAGATAAAATGAGAAAATAAGAAGCTACACAAAAAAGGGGGGGAAGAAATGCCAAGGTTCTTCATAAAGATCAATAACAAGGAGTACAGCAATCCAGTCAAAACTGGTAAAGGAACAGACACTTGTGCAAAGACAGATGGATGCCAATAAGCACATGAAAAGGTGCTTCTCATCAATTATCAGGAATATCCCAAAAGATGACAAGGAGATATCATGTCATACTAATGAAAATGGTTCCTATCCAAAAACACAAAGCAAAAAAAATTTGTTTTGACAGACACATGATGGAAAAAAATACCCTCATCTGCCACTGGTAGTGATGAATATTGGTAGTTCAAATTCTATAAAAATTGTATGGGCATTTCTCAAAAAAGAAAAAAATAGAACTACCATTGGAGCCAGAAACTCCACTTCTTGTTCTCTACCTCAATACAAAAAGCCCATATTCAATCAAAGGGACAAATGCATACCATTACTTATATAAAGACATCTGCACACTATTACTCATATAAAGACATCTGCACACTATTACTCATATAAAGATATATGCACATCATCATTATATAAAGGAGGAACACTTAGTACAATAGCTGAGTGTTCAGCTACAAGTGAGTGGAGAGTGAAGGTGTGGAACACAGTGAGATCCTAGGCAGCTTCAAGGAAAGATGAAATCATGCAATTCACTATGACAAAAGGAACTGGAGGATATCATGTGAAGTGAGGATGGACGGACAAATACTGGTGTTCTCACTTATCTGTGGTATATAGAATAACAAAATAAGGAAATGTCAAAGCATCCTTGCATCTTATATCACAGAAATGGGAAGGAACAGGAAGAAAAGAAATCAAGGGGGTGGGGTAAGAAGAGGCAGACAAGAGGCGGGGGTCAGGGGTCAGGTACTTAGGTAGTGTAGAGGTGAAATCTATGTATATATCTAAGTCAAAGAGCCAGAAACACAGAATAAGGCCCAAACTATAATAAGAGATTTAAACATGAGCCAGTCAAGGAGGTAGACTGGGGATGGGACAGGGCTTAGGACATTAGTGGAAGGAAGTTGATACCAATTGCATGCATGAAACACTGTTGTACACACTTTTAAAATCCTGGTGCCATCACAAAGAATGAGAACAAGCAGTGCTGGTGGGGATGCAGAGAGAAAGGAACTCTTATTCACTGCTGGTTGGAACGCTGTCTAGTCCAACCTTTATGGAAAGTGATATGGAGATTCCTCCAAAACCTAGAAATTGAGCTCCCATATGATCCAGCTATACCACTCCTAAGGATATACCCTAGGAACACAAAAATACAATACAAAAATTCCTTCCTCATACCTATGTTCATTGCAGTGCTATTTACAATATCCAGACTCTGGAACAACCAAGATGCCCTTCAGCAGATAAATGGCTAAAGAAACTGTGATACATATACACAATGGAATATTATGTACCCGTCAGGAGAAATGAAGTCATGAAATTTTCCTATACATGGATGTACATGGATCCTATTACACTGAGTGAAATAAGTCAGAGGGAGAGAGATAGACACAGAATAATCTCACTTATCTATGGGTTTTAAGAAAAATAAAAGACATGTTTGCAATAATCCTCAGAGACACAGAGAGGAGGGCTAGAAGGTCCAGCTAACAATATGAAGCTCACCACAAAGAGTGGTGAATGCAGTTAGAGAAATAACTACACTGAGAATTATCATAACAATGTGAATGAATGAGGGAAGTAGAAAGCCTGTCTAGAGTACAGGCAGGGGTGGGGTGGGGAAGAGGGAGAATTGGGACATTGGTGGTGGGAATGTTGCACCAGTGAAAGGGGGTGTTCTTTACATAACTGAAACCCAACTACAATCATATTTGTAATCAAGGTGTTTAAATAAAGATATTCATATAAAAATAATAAAAATAAAATCTCAGTGCCTTAATAAAAAATTATATAAAGTAAAAATAGGGCCAGAGTGGTAGCACAGCAGTAGTGTATTTGCCTGGCATGCAGCTGATCTAGGACAGACACAGGTTCGATCCCAGCAACCCATATGGTCCCTGAGCCAGGAGCGATTTCTGAGTGTAGAGCCTGGAGTAACTCCTGAGAGCCACTGGGTATGGCCCCAAAACCAAAAATAAATAAATTGATAAGAATAAAGCAGTGGTAGGAATTATATACTTAAGTTATTAATATAAGCTACAAAATAAGTACTGTATCATTCCCAAATATTTATAATTTAATGGAAAATTTTATTAGAGCAGTAGAAACAAAATTTCAAATAAAAATATTAAAATAAAGATTGTAATATTGTAGTACCAAATTAAAGAAGATTTTACTATGAGATTAGGTACATCAGAAAAGTGAATTTTTAAGCTAGAATATAAGCCAATAAAGTACATGAATTAAACTCTGGCAGGAAAAAGGGCAAAGTCAAATGGTCTAAAATGTGTGCTAGTAGAGTAATGGAAGAAGAGAATATAAAACAGAAGCAAGCAATATTTTAAAATAATATAACTAAGATTTCATTGCATCAATGAGATTTAGACAACCACAAAGCTAAGATTCTCTATAAGTAGAAAGTAGAATGTGAAGTGTCTGACTTTGACCTCAGGAACTGAGACTAATGGATAAGTAATGGCATAAATGCTAAAGGTCCAACAGTCTATATGATGGTGAATTATTGACATGTTATTACTATTTCTTTTGTGAGGGCACACCCAGTGACATTCAGGGGTTACTCCTTGTGCTCAGAAACCACTCCTGGCTTGGGGGACCATATGGGACGAACTGCGGTCCCTCCTAGGCTAGCACAGGCAAGGCAGACTAGCCTTACTGCTAGTGCCTCTGCTCCAGCCCCATTATTACTATTTCTGATTGGTAACATTATAACCCTAGAACATAACATTTACATTTCTGTAAACTATAGTTGCATGTATAAATTAAAAGAAACGACATTTATTATTACTAGGTATAAAGAGACATTTTAAAATTATAAAAAGGTCAGTCCACTAAAAGCATATATATTTTTTATTGGTAAAGCATTCAGTATAATGTAGAATTGTAACACATTGTCTGGCAAAATAAGCAGGCCAAAACTCAAACTATAGTAAAAAAAAAAAAAAAAACTGAAATCTGAAAGTCAAATTTCAACATGTGCAAAACAAGTGGGAGTTCACGTATTAGTTTTGAATACTGATAGACTACTTATCAGAATTGACCTAGTAAAATTTTATCCAGTCATTGTGTAACTGAGGAATCTGTGGGCTTAAGAAACAATCAGATTGGTTCAGGATTATAGATAGTTCCAGAGTCTTTATTTCAACATTGCCAGAAAACTGGTCTCCTATACTGCAGCCTGTTAAACGTAAATAAATGTAACCAAAAGCTTAGTCGACTAAGGCCTTTCAGCTTGACTAGGCTTCCTCAACAAGAACAGATGCTAGGAGGGTTGTACGAATAGCTTTAAGAGGAAATTCTATCAGATGTCACTTTTTAGTCTAACTAGTGGTAATCTATAATCAGATTGGAAGGAAATTGAACATAATTAACACTTTAATAGGGGCTTTAAAATTATATCTGACAGTAATATTTTGGGTGTAATGACCTCTAACACAGCTGATAACAAGCTACTAGTTTTTCCTAATTATTCTCCACAAGTTGAGTAAAAAATGCTTAAACCTCAAGCTATGATATCAAGTGTAATTTGACAGCAACCAAAAATTCGATAGATAGATTTGCTGAATATTTATTAGATAAAAGTGTCACCTTGTTGAAAACTTTCCATGAAAATTAGAACAAGCATAGAATAGATATTACTAGTTTTTGGTAAGTGGTCAATATTAAAATGATTAAAATAGCCACCTCTATGAAGGTGGAAATTATCCCTTTTTTATTAAACTGCCATCCTGAAATTTTAAGAATTTAAGTAGTCTACCTAAAATCTACAAATAGTTATATTTCTATCTTGCCTATCTATCTTCTCTGTCTAGTCTCAGTCTATTTTCACACTGCAATCTGATAGAGAAAAAGTAATTATTTCAGGGGACACCATTCTGAGAGGAAAAGAGAATGGAATACAGAACATTATCAACAGATAATAGAGAGCCAGGTATTGATAAGAGGAGTGCCAAATAAAACCAGAGCTAGCATGCATCCAAGAAAAATTGAACATTATTTAGTGAAACTCAACATGCATTATTCATGATTTGGATAGAATGAGTGCATGTGGGCAGGGACAGGGTGAGATGGAAAGAAAAAAAAGATGGATCCTATTTTTAAATCTACTGTTAAATTTAAATTTTATTTGAAGTATTTAAATGGACTGGATTTTGTTCATTTCTTCACTGCTTATCTGTCTCTTTCATGAATCCTTTTATCATTCAATATTTCTAGGACAGTGATTGTCAAACTTTAGTTTGCATCAGAATCATCAAGTGAGGGGGTCATGGTACACTCAAATAGTTGAATTTCTTTCATTCTCTTTCACATACAGACTTACGCACATAGATCACAGACTGAATATCTTATCCAATGTGTGTTGGTATTATTCAAAAAGTTTCTTTTCCAACCAAATTGCAAGTGATACTGACTATGCTGGTTCGGATCCACATTTTTAGAACACCTGATGAAGATAGTGCTGTATGGTAATTTGAGATTTTTCAGGTAGAAATTAATCATCAAAGCAAGTGATTATAAAAATTATCACTAACATGTATGGAGATATAATAGAGGTTAAGTTACTTGTATTGCATGCAACCCACCCAGGTTTGGTTCCTATGCTACATATGGGTCCTTGATCATTTCTAAGAGTGCACCTAAGCCAGGAATAATATCTTGGACAGTATGAAATGTGCTCTCAAATGATAAATAAATAATAACTAACATTTATGAAGTAATTATTATTCTTAGATACTATATTGACCACTTATTGAGCATGCAAAGTAGTCCTTTGAGATAGGTGCTATTAACTTCTTATTTAATATATGAAGAAATAAATGGTAGATGAAACAAGAGATACTTGTCAAAAGTCACACTGCCAAAACCTTTGGAAACCAACAATTCTGATTTCAAAAGATGCCCCAAATCTATGTTTGTACATTTCTCAAATGTTAGTGTGCAAAATTAATCATAAAAAATATTTATAAGAGTGCCAACTACTAGGATTTTCTCTCAAAACCTTAATAACAAAACTCATGGAAACCTATTTCTAACTATGAATACATTTTGTAGACATTGATTTAAGCAGTAAAATACAGTGGTCTCAGGGTAAACCAGTCCAGGAAATGTTTGAATCAATTTTGTTTATAAAACAAGCCATTCTTGTTCGTAAGTATTGTGCAGACTCCATATAACTTTTTCATCAATATAGACTATTGGAGAAAGTTGGATTTTTTGGCTGATTGCTTAGCTATTATTTTTAATAAATAAATTCTTTCACTGAATCACTGTGATACACAGTTACAAAATTGTTCAAACTTAAATTGCAGCCATATAATAATGTATACTTCACCAGTGCATGTTTTCCAACACCAATATCCTTCATTTTCCTTCTACCCTCCCTGCTGCCTTCTCCCCTGCCTGCCTTTGTGGAAGACATCTTTCTCTCTTACTCTTTCTCTCCCTCATTCCCTCTCTCTTTCTCTCTTTTTTTCTTGCTTATCTGTCTCTTTCATGAATCCTTTCATCATTCAATATTTCTAGGACAGTGATTGTCAAACTTTAGTTTGCATCAGAATCATCAAGTGATGATTTTTTTCTTTCAGACATTATGGTTTGCTATATTGTTACTGAAGGAGTATCATGGATATAATTTTATCTCCTTTCAGCACCCAGTTATTGTTCAGAGTGATTATTTACAACTATCACTGTCATAGTGATACCTTTTCTGCCCTTACTACATTGATGTCAAGCTTCCTACCATGGATTGGTTCTCTTGGCCCTCACCTCATTGTCTTTGAATACTATTACCATATTATTTTTATTCCACAAATGAGTGAAATCATTCTGTGCTTATCCATCTACCACTGACACATTTTATTCAGCATAGATACTCCAAATCCACCCATGTATAAGCATATTTCATGACTTGCTTTTCCCTAACAGTTGCATAGTATTCCATTGTATAATTGCACCACAGTTTTCTTATCCACTCATCTGTTCTTAGGAACTTTGGATTGCTTCATGAACCTGAGTATTGTGAACAGTGTTACAATGAACATAAGAGAGAAGAGGGATTTTCTGCGTTGTGTTTTTTAGACAACTAAGCTATATTCATAGGAGTGATTGTTGGGTTATGTTATTGTTGGGTTATGTGGAAGCTCTATTTCTAGTTTTTTAAGCAATATCCATATTGTTTTCCAAAATATCTGAAGCAGTCAACACTCCGACCAATAGTGAATGAGAGTCCCTTTCACCCTATATCTGCATCAGTACTAGTTGTTATTAGAATAAAGATAGATCCTCAGATCAATGGAATAGACTTGAATATCCTGAGACTTACACTCATGACTAATTAATATTAATTAATTAATAATATGATTAATTAATATTTGATAAAAAAGGGTAATAGTTACAAAACAGAGCAAGAAAAGCCACTTTAACAAGTGATGTTAGAAAAACTGGTAAACTACATGCAAAAGAGTGAACTCAGACCTTTTTTTTAATTCTGTGCACAAGTCAAATCAAAATAGATTGAAGACCTTGATATCAGACCTGAAACCATAGATACATAGAGAAAAAATGTAGACAGAACTCTCTATGACACTGAAGCTAAAGGCATCTTCAAGCATGAAATACTACTGGCCAATAAAGTAAAATCAAAGATAAATGGGAATACATTAAATTAAGCTTCTGTCCCTCAAACAAAATGGTGACTAGGTTACAAATATTGCCCATGTAATGGGAGAAAGTATTTACCCAATATTTGTTAAGAGGTAAATATCTAAGATATATAAGGCACTGGTAGATCTTAACCAAGAAAAAAAATCTTACCCCATCCAAAAATGGGAAGAAGAGATGAACAGAAATTTCCTCAAGAAGAAATACAGATGATTAAAATGCACATGAAAGAAAGCTCTGCATCATTAATCATCAGAAAGATATAAATCAAAATGACAATGAGATTCCATCTCATATCCCAGAGACAAACTGACACCACAGAGAACAAGAACAACCAGTGTTATATATTAATTCAAGAATTACATAAACTTTAAAAATTATGGGACCATCTTTGGAGACTGTCTCTCTTTGTAATCACGACTAACACTTCTGTCCATCAGCTTCTCTACCCCTGGTTCTTTCACGTTGAAGTGTTTTAAAAGCCCACAAGAGTCATCTCAGTGAATGCTGTTGGCCTCTTTGAATGGCATTCTGAGAGTGTAAGTCAGCTGAATCAAGGTAGGTTCAAATTGCTGCATGAATCAAATACCTTCTCCATGTCCCCTGTAGCATTTGTCAGGTATGGAAACCACTGGCCCAGGTCGTTTTCTGATTGGAGTTCCTTTCAACTGTTATAAGCTAAATTGCCGATAGCAAATAGTACCTTTCGTGCTGCTGTTTCTGAGCGTGCGTTCAGCCTCAGTCCCTTCACTTAGAGTCTCAAAGAGTCACAGATGGTGGCCGAGCCAGTCAGTCGTCACAGCCCAAAGATTGAATTGCAAGGAGGAGGAGGAGAAAGGCAGAACTGAGCCGCTTGGGGGATTCACATTTCTTCTGACACCAAATTCTGAGCCTCTGTTGGAAAAGTCACAAGTTATTACTTGGCTGATGTTCTCAGGCAGGCAAATAAGTTTAAGCAGAATATCTACCTGGTCAGTTTCTACAAGGAGCAGTCACAAGAGCATGAAGACCGTTGGCTGAAGCAGGTAGTGGAAGGCAGGGATGGGGGCAGGGGGATCTATTCCTTCATCTGGTGGTATGTGTTGCATACCTACTAAGTGTCAGACACTGTTGCTATCAGAGAATTCTGCATAAAACCAGAGGACAGTGCCAATGTCGCTGCTCTCCTGGTGGCTTAAACTTATTAGACCAATTAGAAGAGAAACAAGGGGCCAGAGTAGTGGTGCAGCTGTAGGGCGTTTGCCTTGCATGCGGCTGATCCAGGACTGACAGCAGATCTATCCCCTGGGGTTCCATATGATTCCCCAAGCCAGGAGCAATTTCTGAATGCATAACCAGGAGTAATCCCTGAACATCATCGGGTGTGGCCCAAAGGAAAAAAAAAAAAAGTGGGCCGGAGAGATAGCATGAGGTAAGGCATTTGCCTTTCATGCAGAAAGTCATTGGTTGGAATCTCGGCGTCCCATATGGTCCCCCGTGCCTGCCAGAAGCAATTTCTGAGCATGGAGCCAGGAGTAACCCCTGAGCACTGCCGGGTGTGACCCAAAAAGCCACAAAGAAAAAAAAAAAAAAAGAAACTAGAAATAAAGGCTGGCAATGTGGGTAAACAGTAGAACACTTATCGTGTGTGTGTGTGTGTGTGTGTGTGTGTGTGTGTGTGTGTGTGTGTGTGTGTGTGAGAGAGAGAGAGAGAGAGAGAGAGAGAGAGAGAGAGAGAGAGAGAGAGAGGGAGGGAGAGAGAGAGAGAGAGACTAAGGGTTCAATCCCTTGCAGAATAAAAGTAAAAAAAAAAGGTGGAAGGGTGAATGTTCAGAGAACAAGTGGTTGAGGACCCCTTAAGTATGGCGGTGTAAGGAAAACCATATCATGATCTGTCATTTGATTCTTTACTGATGAAAAGAAGCTGGCATGTAGAGCAAAAAGATAAAGAGACAGAAGAAAGGACATCTATAATTTTCCTATTGTAGCCCCTCAACAGAAAGATGAATCAGTTAAAAATATGAAATGGCTTATTATGAGGACTTTGCTCACCTACAGAGGTCTCAGGCATCCAGGAAGGCTCTGAGAAAAACAAAGGCAAATAACATCATCAAACAGAAAAACTAAAAGCCAAGCAGAATAAAATTATGCTAGAGACACAAGCAGAAATCTATGCAAATTGATTAATTGGTTCTAAAATTGATGTGGAAAAGTAAACAAGCAAAAAAAATTAAAAGTCAGATCCAAGACAGTCAGCTGTTGTTTGTTTTAAGAGGGAAGAAAAAAAAAACCCTTAATAATTGGAAAAGTGTGTTTCTGGGTTATAAAACGTTTTACATCCATCATATTAAGCAATCAATGGAGCAAATGAGAAGTCAAAAATGGATGCAAATAGCTATTGAGTTGTAGAATATTATATCGATTGGCATTTCAAATCATCAGGGAGAGATATTCATCAATATATGGTCATGGGGCAGCCAGATATTCATTGGGAAAAGCATCTAGAATAATAAACTTGGAGCCATGCTCCTACATAGAGTGGCACAAATAAATTTCACATATGAATTGTATAAGTTAATATGAAAATACAGTATGGTAAGGTTATTTTAGAAAACTATTTGGCAATTTCTTCTAAAGATAGATGGGCACTTCAGAAAGAATACCAAAATGTTCTATTCCTATTCTCCAGGGAAATAAGATCACATGTAAAAATGTATACACCTCTCTCTCTCTCAAACACACAAACACACACCACATACACACATTTTTTATTGAATTTATTTACTTTTATTGGAAACAGAAATATCATTCAGTAGGTGAACAGATAGATGAACTGTGGTATGTTATGTAACATGTTATATAACATGTTCTCAACATTACATTTTAACATGAATACATCTTTATTACATTATACTTGATGGAAATATCATGGCTTCTAGCTGCACACTTTATTATTCCTTTCATATGATATTTATGAAAGTGCAAAGATCTAAGTACAAATAATAAATTAGGTATGCCTAGGATTGGGGAGACGTAAAGAATCGAATTCAATTTATTTTCACAAAGTTAAAGAAACGTGTCCAAACAGGGTGAATTTAATTGTATGTGATTTATGCCATAATTAATTGTTTTAAATTTTATGTGGTATATTAAATAATTAAAATATTAGAAGTAAATCTTTCAAGAACTATTTAATGTCTACTGTTTCCTTCCTTTTCACTTTTCTTCCTTCATTCACCAATTATTCCCTTCCTTCCTTCCTTCCTTCCTTCCTTCCTTCCTTCCTTCCTTCCTTCTTTCCTTTCCTTCTTTCTTTTTCCTTCTTTCTTTTCTTGGCTCACACCCAGTTGTGCATGGACTATTCCTGGTTCAGTGCTTAAGGAACCAATGACAGTGCTTAAAGTTAGGGCAGCAGTCGGGATGGAATCTAGATAATTCTCATTAAATGTCTGTACTTGGTCACCCTTTAAATTTCTACTCCTAGAAGGGTTTTTCACCAGTAGAATAATTAAAATTTTCAGAATTATTTAAGTACATTAATATATACTTTATTATGAGACAAATAAGAAGTTGATAAGGAAAAATTATTAAAAATAAAAAGTCAATGTATTTAAGAGTCTTATCTAAAAAAGTACAGAAATTACCCTGTTAAATGCAATCTGTTAGCAGAAAGAAAATAATAAAGTAGATAGTTCACAGATTAAGCAAATAAAATCATATTCAACCTTATTCAAATTAAAACTTCATTCTGATTTAAACTTCTGGCATTCTATGAATAAAATACATGACATAAGCTGTGGTCAGGGAGGGTCCTGAAAAAAGTACAAGCACATACTTTATATGGAACAATGCTATAGAAAATAATTTCTAACATATGAGTTATGATTAAATCAATAAACTTTACAAATAGCAATATAGCTTATTTTCTAGATTTTTTTCACAAGAACCTATCTTGTATGTACAAGATTATATACTGATGTAATGTCAATAGTGGTAATAATATTTGTTCTTATAACAGATAAGTTTTATTTAAAGCAATTAATAGATATCAATATTAATATAGATATCAATATTTATATATAAATATAAATATAAATGTAGAGGTATCAATTTATTTATTTTCAAAACTTTCCTTTTACATAGTTGCTTTTATTACTTCCAATTAGGAAGTACTATACAAAGAAGTAGGATAACAATACTTACTTTAAAAAACTCAATTTACTTGATTTATATTTAACAAGTGATGGTTTAGGTTTAATAATAATAATAATGTCCACTCTAGCAACTCATTATGCTATGGAACTGTTGGGTACCACATACATTTCCATCACTAAGAATAGACAAATTTAGTATGATATATTTATATAGTGTATTAGGGAATATTGTGCAAGTGTAAAAAAAGAACAAAGTGTTTTTGATATTTAATGACATTATTTAATATTGTAGTTAAGTTCTGAGTTATGTGTCATTAGGCTATTTCCTTATTATATGAACTCACTGTCTACAACCAATGTGGTCTTATCTGCTACATATTTAGGCCACTTATAGGAGCCATTATAGTACATGTGGTGTCTTTGAGCAAAATGTCATTATGATTATGCAATATGTAATCATCTAAAAAAATTTAAAATATATTACAATGAAAACGGAATGATACATAATGTGGTATTCTGTGCCAGCTCTTGAATGAAGAGAAAGAATAGAGAAGAAAACACATCTGCATCTTTTATTGCACTTTAACTATCTCTAGGTGAATATAAAAACTAATTATTGCAGTTTGGAGAAAGATGCAGATTAAAAAGTGGATGTCTTGGCAGAGGTCAGTTAGTTTGAAAAAGAGGGACAGGTAATAATTTTCATTCTATATCTTTGCATATTTTAGAGACTAAGGTACAATGTAAATGTAATGAGTATGTGAAGCTAAATAAAAGAGAAAATAATATAAACGATAGTGAAAATATTAATGATTTTATCAGAAATACTAGATAAGTTAATTAGAAGATCTATATACACAATGAAATATTATATATTGTGGAAAGTAAAACAGTGATAGCAACAAGTACAAAATAATTATATACTTATAATATAAAATCATATATCATATTCAGTGAAAGGTTAACTACAGCAGGATACACCAATGCTTTCTGAAAGTATTATAAATATCAAGTGCATTTGTTTTGAAGATACATAGGTATAGAGGTCTAATGACATGCGTGAATAAGAAAACAGCAATTTTATATTGATAAGTACCTAAACAGGGCATGAGATTCAAATGCAAACAGTTGATAGCAAGTCTCAGGGTTTTAAAGCTGAGAAAATAGCACACAGTAATAACCCAACAAGATGAGAAATTGTTTTCATACACAAAGCATTATAATGGATTCAAATTGTTGGCAGATATTTTACACCAATTTTAAGACAAGATCCTGTAGTTACTATTTATTATTGATGGATTCATTCATGTAATATATATATGTATAACATATACATCAGAAAATGGAGGATTAATAAGAAGAATGCTCTTCTCTGTACTAATTCAAAGTCTAGAAAGAAATCAAGTCTTATAAACACAAAATAATGGCCACAGGAGACTCCAGAATGTCATTATAGCCCAGTGTAAGAAGTGATGGCTTAGAGAAAAATATCAGACTCTCAGCGAAGCAAAAAGAAAAATTAAGTTGGTCTGTCTGAAAGCCAGAGGGAAAGCAGCTGAGAAGGCTTCAAAGAACAGACAGTCAGGTCGGAAACTCCATCTAAGTCAACAGGAGAAAGTCCATTTTTAGAAAGAATAAATACTGGACACAGGAGCAGGTAGCCATGAAAATACCTTGCACATTAAAGGAAATGTGAATAATTTTTCCAACAGCCAACACTGCACTTTACATGGAATCTATTCAAATTCTGGATTAATACATGATTGAGTGAATGCATGCTTGAATAAAGATAAGCTCCAGGCAAATTTTTGGTAATAGGTTAAGTCAATAATTTACTACCTGATTTGTTAGCTATGAGCTTGGCTGAGTCTAATTCATTTGTCAGTTTAGCTTTGAGAAAGTCCAAAGGTAAGTTTTTCTAGTTCTCTAGGAAATGTATTAATAACACTCCTGCTTCTGAGGGGGAATTACTGCCAATTAAAATATAGGCCTATAATCTTAGGCTTAAAAAAGGACTTATTTTTGAATCAAAGTGATAATATAGCAGATAGAGCATTTGCCTTGCAAGTTCCTGATCCAGGTTCAATCCCCGGCATCTCATATGGTGCCCTGAGCCTGCCAGGAATAATTTCTGAGTACAGAGCCAGAAATTATATAGTGTGTCAGGGAATCTTGTGCAAGTGTAAAAAGAGAGCAAAGTTATTTTGATATTTAATGACATTATTTAATATTGTAGATAAGTTCTGAGTAATGTGTCATTGGCTATTTCATCATTATATGACCTCACTCTCTACAACCTATGTTGTAGCCTGAGCTACTGCTGGATGTGGCTCAAAAACCAACCCCCCCCCAAAAAAAAAGACTATTTTTACAGAATAAACTGAAAACAGGTAGTTTAAATGTACCTTTTAGGTTAATTTGTTTTATACTATTATTTTAATAATATTGCTATAAATTCAATAGTTACCAAGTTATTATATAAAAATATTTAATCCCCCACAGAAATAATTTCTTTGGAAAATTATGAGAAATAGCAAAATACAGGACTTAATTTTTCTTTGACAAAATTGAGTAGTAATTAAAAAGGGAAAATGCTAGCATTTATCAAGTGGCCTCCATTTTACTTGCTGAGAAAATAGATCTTGTAAAATTAAGGGTATATTAATTTTATAGTAGTATCAATAGTGTGAACTATTCCATTCAAAATTCATTTTTTAAATACTTTTAAATAGACCCTGTGATAATGGATTAATATAATTTGATCAGTTGCCTCAGTAAATATTTTCAGAGAGGAGAGCCAATCCTTATAGAACTTTAAGTAAGTTGAGACTTCTAATATGGCCCTCTAAGTTATTAGATTATTAAGCATAAGCCCGATGACCAAAAGTATTCCCAAAATCTTATCTGTCCACTATTAATTGATCACCCAAATCAGTGAGTATGCATACACCTGTTTTTAGTTATATAACATGAATCTCTGCTCAGAAGAAAAAAAATACCAATTGGTACCTTGCAAATTGTTATAGCCTTAATAGCTTTTGACATTGTAATTACATCATCACAATAAAATGAATTAAATAAAGCCTAGCTTAGGTTTTCCTTGACAATTAGAACTTTCCTTTGCCCTGAACTTCACTACACCATTCTCATGACACCTTCCTTTTTTGTTTCTTCATGTTCTTAAATTAACTATCACATATCATTCCAGTCCCTATTTCTTAGGTTTATTTTCAACTGAGTCTGAGTATAATGAGACTATCGCTCTTGTGTGGAGCAGTAGGCTTGGTTGCTCTGATTCAGAGCATTGGCAGTTGAGTATTGAAGCACTTTCCTCCCCTACTTCTCCCCCACTTTCTGTTCCTCCTCATATTCCTCCTCCCTTAAATTTCTGTCATTATCTCAGATAGGCCTTTTGGTTCTACAATTTGCTCTCCAAGTATATATATATTATAACATACTAAGTATTCCCTGATAATTTAATTTCAGTTTTTTATATTTTGACTTTTAGAGGTCTATTAAAGCACAGTATAATGGACTTCTGTGTGCGTGGAGATTTTCTTGTGATTTTTTTAAGTTTGTTACTGCACATCATTATTGATATGATACAAACATTGAATATTCTAGACCTATAGAATAGACCTTGTTATCAAAGGTGCTTGTTAGGATGACGGACTGGGAGGAGGATGTCTGGGAAGGAACCTTGATCGGAGGAATTTGGGCACTGGTGGTGGGATTGGTACTGGAATAGTGCATGATTAAAACTTAACTATGAGTAACTTTGTAAATCATGGTGCTTTAATAAAAATCAATGAAAAAAGTAAAAACAACCATAGTAGCACTAATCCTTAAAAAGCATTTGAAAAAGTTTAGAAATGATTGTAGTTTTCACCTTATCTAAACAGGAAATAGGACTAAGGAATGAAGAAAATATATTTCATTCTTTTGCCCTGAGGTACAATTTTGGGGGCCATACCAGGTGATGCTCAGGGTTACTCCTGGCTCCACACTCATGTATCATCCAAAGGTGATTCATATATAGGATGTAGGGAATTGAAACTGGGTCAGCCATGGACAAGGTGAGCACTTTACCTGCTATACTCTCACTCAGCACAAGCCTTGAGGACCTTTGGAATCTCCCATTTCTGGTGTATTATGAATTTCTTACTTTCTAAGTTTAGCTGTGGATAACACTCTAGAACAGTGATTCTGTGAAAATTGTTTCCTGGGGTAGGTTAAGGGCAACTCTTTCCAGGCTGATTTTTTATTTACTTTCCTCTAATGCCCAGCAGTATTTTAATAGGTCTGTGCAATGATTTATTGTGATTTATGAACCATTGTCACACCTGGATCATTTAAATTTGAATGATCCATTTGTATAATGGCTGGCAGGCTTGTGGTTAGGAGATCTTACTATCATATTTTTCTCACTCATGATAGAAATGAGAATATTTTAATGTCCTCTGTTCTTTGGATAAATAAACCTGACTCTTCTCTTCATTTTATATCTGCATATATCATTTGCAATTTACCTCCTTGCATACAACAGAAACCTTATCTCTACTATCCACATGGATATTAAAGTCACTTTCTTCTAGAACCCAATCCCTAACTCTATGAGGGTTGCCAGAGAAAACTGGAGATTAGAATCCTACATTTCAGATGTCCCTTATGTTTGTTACTTCCAGTATTGACCTTGTGTTAAACTCAATAGTGTACTACAAAAAAAGGGTTGGGTAATTTTATTCAATATTTTGAGTCATTTCAGGTTTTTTTTTCCAAACATAATGTAAGTTTTACTAGTTGGTATGTTTTCCTGTTTTCCAAATTCTGGAATAAATGGTATTTTTTTCGTCTGTTCTTAAATTATAGCAAATGGTTTTCACACTTACAAAAAAAAAAAAAGAAAGAAAAGAAAAAATAACCATGAAGATGGTGATTCTGGAATTTTCTGTCCATTTTAATATTAAATATTTTAAATTTAAAGTTCTGAATTACAGATATGTACCCTAAGGTTGACCCTATTTATAGCACTTAGTATTCATGAACATTTTTAACCTAATGGTTTAAGATGTTCCAGGAGATTTTGCAGAGCTGGATGTGCTGTAGCTAATTGAAGTTGCAGATTTAATGCTTTTACCCATTCCCTTGATGATTATCCAAGATTTATGACTGTCACATAGTCACAGAAACATGCTAACTTACTTAAAAAATATGTAACACATGGATATATGAAGTGGTTCAGTAGGAGGCTCTTATGGCTATCTTAATTTTTGCCTCTGCATGAAAATTCACAAAACAGATCAATCACATTTTCTCATCTACTTTAAAAAACAATCAGCTTTCAAATTTGAGGGAACATGTCTTCTCCATTTTCTTTCTAATTCATGGGTATGCCATATATTCCAGATTGTTATTTGTTTTGTTTTTCAAATTTACTAAATTGAATTATTCAAAACAAAATAGTTGTGTTCAAGACAGACACAAACAAGGATAAACTGCATTTAGTTGTCAAACTATATCCTAAGACTATATGTTACTGGGAGACTTTCATGTTGTAAATGATTAGACTCCTTTGAAAAACTCACAAAAGGGGCCAGCGAGGTGGCGCTAGAGGTAAGGTGTCTGCCTTGCAAGCACTAGCCAAGGAAGGAGGAAGGACCGTGGTTCGATCCTCCAGTGTCCCATATGGTCCCCCAAGCCAGGGGCAATTTCTGAGCGCTTAGCCAGAAGTAACCACTGAGCATCAAACGGGTGTGGCCTGAAAAAACAAACAAACAAACAAACAAAAGAAAAACTCACAAAAGTAATGTAGATCCATTCCTTGATTTCAAATTAAGTCCCACTTTCTCACAAATCTTTGGTAAATACCAGCACAACAACATTCATGAAATTGTTTTGCTGATTAAAGAAAAAATAATAATTAATTGCATTTGTAGTTTTTGATGACTGTGAAACATATCAGTAATACAAAATGTAGATGTAATTTGCATAAATATGTCACATTGGTCATTGTTCGTAATATCTATTATTAGGGCTATTATGAAGCAAATTAAATGTCAGAAGAAGGAACAGAGTTGGAAAGCCTGAAGAAATAGTAGGAATCTTGACTTTTTCACTGGACTAGTGGCTCTTCTCTTTAGTCATGCCTTAAAGTGATATAACTGATATAACCTATTGGGCACAAAGGTGACCAGGAGAATCAAATGCACTTTCTGAAAGTATAATCAAAATTGCCTGGCCAAGTCAAAAAGCAAGCAATGAAATGCATTTCTTTTATCACTCTAATGTAATGACAAAAATTGCAATGTTAACTATACTAAAAAAAAAACCCATGCTCTTAGACTCACCTCTTTAAGAGTTCTCTGATTTTTGCTTTTGTGTTGAACTTGGCTCTCATATCAATTACCAACGCTCAGGGCTACAAACTCAAATATGATTAAACCTAAAATCAAACTTTGATCCTCCAATATTTAAGGCTGTTTCCAAGGCTGGGATTCTAGGTATTAGTGTCAAACTGAAGTGTAGTGTTAATTACTTGTATGTAACATGGATAAAAGAAATCACTTTTGAGATTTTACTTTAATCACGAAGGGCCTATTTGATACTCAGATGAAAGAGAGGTAACTATTCTCCAGGGTGAATTAACCCTGATTTTCTAACTCTTCTTGTGTGAACACTCAGTCCATATTGATTTCTGCTTGATTGAATTTTGAGGTCTACTCTCTTTTTAAAATTTTTTTTTCTGTTTTAGGCCAACAGTCAGCAATGCACAAAGGTTTCTCCTGGCTAAGCACTGAAGAATTACTCCTGGAGGTGCTCAGGGGACTATATATGTTGCCAGGGAAGAACTGAGGTTGGCTGTGTGCAAGGCAGATGCCCTATCTATTGTGCTATCACTCTGGCCCTTTGAGGTCTACTCAACATTATATTTTACCCTGAATTATATTTTATGATATTGGTTTATTTCAGTATTTATTGACACTAATGAAGTTAAAATGATTCTTTTGCCACAATATTTTGCTACAATATCACAATATTTTGCCAAAGGATGACAATTCTGACTTATTATAAATAATTTGTGTTTTGAGGAGAAATTTCATATAATAAAATATAAAAATAATATGTTCTTGTGGCTCTGTGAGAAAGTTCTCAGGGTAGAACTCCAGATGTGTTTGGGATGTGAAGAGAAATGAATAACTAAGAGAAATTATTGGCACAGTTTACTGCAGTGGTGCTTGAGTGTGCATATATGTAAAATGCATGCACAACACCCCTATGTAATGTATGCTTGTGCATCTGTACTGAAACAGATGTGTCACTGTGTTCATACATATTTGTTTTGGACATAATACCCCAAGGCAATAGGGGCCATTTCAATTAGGTATAATTTTGGCTATAATTAGGCTAATTAAAGGGGCATTATGGGAAAGAAGGGAAACTTCCACATCAATGAATATATATCACCAAGAAGCTGTCAGTCAGAGGAAGAGTAGCCAACTAAAATGAATAATTAGAAAGCTCCAGAGAGATTTCTAATAAAATAGACAACCAATAAAACTGAATCATTTTTATGCTGGATAATATAAAATTGCTTTAAAAGTGATGTGAGCTATTTCACATTTACCTTATTTCTTTTTGGTAAACAATTAAGTCAATTTGCTATTGATTAAACATAAGTTTCCAGAATCCTTCACCATAGTTAATTAATCCAGTTTGTCATGGAGCTTAGTCATTGCTGCCTAATTACAGGAACCTTCTTATACCAGAAAACTGTAAAATTTGAATGCTGAGCTGAATTTACTAGGCTGCAATTTTGAGATGTTTTCATGAACTTAAAAATGACACCTGAGGTTTCTCTCTGCGCCCTCAATTGTTTATATTTAGAGCATCATTAGGACCCCCCCCATTTATTTTAGATTTTAATGATTTGGAAACACACACACAAAAAGACAGAGAATAAAGTCCATAAATATATTATCTTTTCCACATATAAAAGATTGATATTACTTTAGTTGTTACTGGGTCCCATTGGTCCACCACACATAGCAATATTTTTGTGAGTACATAGTATGTTAGGTAATATTGTTGAATGATTGATTAATTGCAGGACATATTAAAGGGAGCATATGTGCCAAAGAGACCTGGCCTCACATATTTTAACTGTATGACTTTAGGTGAGTTATTTAGCCTTTCTGGCTTAAAATTCATCCTCTATTAATAATACCTACCTGACAGAATTATTGTGAAAATGAAATAGGACTGTATAAATAAACCACATAGGGTATTGCCCCTGTCATTGTAAGGATTCATAAAAAAATAAATAAAATCCCTTTGGTCGGATGCCTTTTCAATGTTTCACATATAAGCACATGATCAGCTGTATCTCAACAAGCATAATTCTGGAATTATTTAACTTATTCATCTCATTAAAATAAATGTGTGTGTTAAAAAATAACTATAGGCGCTATATTAAAAATAGGTGCTACATAATATTGTATTGTGCCAGCACTAGTATAATAACATGCTTGATACAAAATTAAAGTGAAGTAAGAATTGAGGACAACCTAGGTTTCAATCATTTAATTTTAGATAAAGATTGTGTTTAGCATGATTTTAGAGGCAGCAGTTATTTAAAGAAATAGAAATGATCTGAGCTGACTAAAGTGAAAGGGGTGTGACTTAATTGTAAAATTCCAGAACTGTCCTGGAGAGCTTGAGCAGAAACTTCAGTGAACCACCAGAACACTCAGTTCCTAAGAAATAGGCCACTCCTACCCCTCTGTCTTTTTCCTTTTATCGTCCAACCCTCTGGGAGGGGAGCCATATTTCCCTCCTTCGTATCTATTCTTTAAACAAGGTTGCTTCAGTCCCAACTTTTCATGTTTTCTTTTGCTTGGTTTAATTTCCAGTTTTGATGGATGTCATTTGTTTGTTTCTCCAGAAGCCAAGATGCCTCCTCACTTACCAGCTAATTTTCTATGACCAGAACATAATGAGTTAGAAAACTTGTAAAATTGTGACCTAAATCTAACTTTCAGCATGACAATAAAGTTTAAATTTATATCCTGAGTTACTTTGAAACCATGCAAGGCCTTTAAGACATCATTCTAAGCTTTACCTCTACTGGTCAACAATGCTTTGGAGAAATCAGTGTTTTTTAAATAAATTTTTTTTTTTTGGATTTTGGGCCACACCTGGTGATGATCAGGGGTTACTCCCGGCTATGTGCTTAGAAATGACTCCTGGCTCAGGGAACCATATGGGACCCCAGGGGATTGAACCACAGTATACCCTAGGTTAGGGTGGGCAAGGCAGACTCTACCACTTGCACCACTGCTCCAGCCTCTAAAATAACTTTTTTTTTTTTTTTTTTTTTTTTTTTTAATTTGCATTTGATGTGTTTATTTTTTTTTTTAATTTTTTTTTTATTTAAACACCTTGATTACATACATGATTGTGTTTGGGTTTCAGTCATAAAAGGAACACCACCCATCACCAGTGCAACATTCCCATCACCCAAGTCCCAAATCACCCTCCTCCCCACCCAACCCCCGCCTGTACCCTAAACAGGCTCTACATTTCCCTCATACATTCTCAATATTAGGACAGTTCAAAATGTAGTTATTTCTCTAACTAAACTCATCACTCTTTGTGGTGAGCTTCCTGAGGTGAGCTGGAACTTCCAGCTCTTTTCTCTTTTGTGTCTGAAAATTATTATTACAAGGGTGTCTTTCATTTTTCTTAAAACCCATAGATGAGTGAGACCATTCTGCGTTTTTCTCTCTCTCTCTGACTTATTTCACTCAGCATAATAGATTCCATGTACATCCATGTATAGGAAAATTTCATGACTTCATCTCTCCTGACAGCTGCATAATATTCCATTGTGGACTCTTTCATGAAATTGAACAAACAGAAACACTTCCAAATAGCTTTTATGAAGCCAACATCACCTTGATACCTAAACCAGACAGAGACGCTACCAAAAAAGAAAATTACAGACCAATATCACTGATGAATGCAGATGCAAAGATCCTCAACAAAATCCTGGCAAATAGGATTCAATGCCTCATTAAGAAGATCATCCACTACGATCAAGTAGGTTTCATCCCAGGAATGCAAGGCTGGTTTAACATCCGTAAATCTATCAACATAATACACAACATCAATAACAAGAAAAATAAAAACCACATGATCATATCAATAGATGCAGAGAAAGCATTTGATAAGGTCCAACACCCATTCTTGATCAAAACTCTCAGCAAGATGGGAATGGAGGGAACCTTTCTCAATATAGTGAAGGCCATCTACCACAAGCCAGTGGCAAATATTATCCTCAATGGAGAAAAACTGAAAGCCTTCCCTCTAAATTCTGGCACAAGACAAGGCTGTCCTCTCTCACCACTCCTATTCAACATAGCACTGGAAGTACTTGCTATAGCGATTAGGTAAAATAACTTTTTAAATAGAATCACCTTGAGATACACAGTCACAAAGTTGTTCATGGTTGAATTTCTGTCAGAAAATGTCCAACACCCTCACCAGTGCACATTTCCTGGAACCAGTGTCCCTAGTTTCCCTATCATATTCCACTCCCCAACTTGTCTTTTTTAGCAGATATTTTCTTTTTCTGTTTCTGTATCTGTTTCTCTCTATCTCTCTTCTATTTCTTTTATCCTTTTAGGCACTGTGGTTTGCAATATTGTGATCAAAGGGTATCATGCATATTATATTACCTCTTTTTAGTACCAAGTTCTTGTCCAGAGTGAACATTTCCAACTATAGTCATAGTGGTCCATTCTCTACCCTAATTGCATTCTTCCCTGCTCTTTGACTAGGCCATGGTAGGAAGCTTGCTCCACAGAAGTCAGTATCTTTGTTTACAATAATGAGGCAGACCACTAGAATATGATGTTACTAAGACCACACTGCCAGAAAGTAGTAGGGCTGAAACTCTTAAACCCAGCTTTCTAGCTACTAAATCAGTGCTTTAAATAGTCAAGCTATTCTGTCACTTCAGGAAACTGTTTTTACTTGTAAACACATGTGATTTTAGAGCTCTGGGCACTGTCAGGCAAAAACAATATTTTCATGGTCTTTGGCTAGGATGAATTTCAGGGACAGAATTTCCTATTTACAAAGTCCAAATTCCTGTAGGTAATAACCACCAACTCAAAGGAATCAAGTAAAAGGAAATCAAGAGACACCACATATTTTCCATGTTATGAATAGGAAAGAGAAACAGTCCATTATTAGGTCTTCTTAGTTATCAGGTGATTTGGTCAAGAGAAGACAAATAGAAATGTTGAAGAAATATGTTTTATCATCATTCAACAGATTTATCTCATGGAAAATAATGTTGGGAGTCTTGAGGTTATAAGTATGATATTCAAAGACCACTGTGTTTAGCAAAGGGAATGATTATTCTTGCTAATATTCTTGCTAATTTTCTATGGCTTGTATAAAAATAGCTATTTAATAGACAAAGTTAAAACATATTACCTTTAAATGTTGGTGATCGTAGCAAAATAAAGCTTCCAAATGCCCTAGAAATTGCATAACTTAAACAGAATTTGGAAAAATCCTCTGATATTTAGTTACAATAAAAAAGTAAAAACCTATCTTTATAGAGAGGTAGCTTACAAAACTACTAACAGATGTGTCTATGACAGTAAAAGAGAAATCAACTTTCAAATATTTCTGGGCATGTTTACCCACCTTTAAAACCCAGTGTAATGTGTTTGATGCTGAAAAATTGGTCACTATAAAGTGGGATAATTGATTGACTTTAAGGATTGTGAGAAAGATTTTGAAGCTTCTTGAGACTTTATAACAAAACATATATAACAATGGCTGGTCACCAAGCCAACAATAACAATTAAGTTTCATGAACTGAGATTTGCAACCTTCTGGTTTCAATTTTACAGTTCAGTTCTACCAGATGGAGTAGGGGAAAAATACCATAAGTAATTAAAATCAATGAAGTTATAGCGACCCAAACACTCAAGGAAAAAAAGAAAGAAATTCCAATCATATGCTTTCCTATTTACATCTGTAGCCAATGTTAAAAATCTATAAGCCAAAACTTGGAAATCTTAAAGAAGAAATAGAAGCTGTACTATAATTTTTTTTTAAAAAAAAATATCGCTTGCTTTCCAGCTTCTAGAGAAGAGCATCATGTCAGACTAGAGAAAAGGAGTCTTTTGGAAAAGAGCCGCATCTTATCTGGATAAAGTGGATAACTTATACAGTTATTCGAACAAGAGGAAGATAGGAGCCTGCCATGATAAAATCCTGCTTAAAGTACTCCCAGATACATTGTGCAGTAAGGAAAAGAAACCAGAGGAGCAGTTGGCTAGCATATGATACACCTTCAGTTATTTTCAGTAAGTGGATTGCTGACCCCATAATAGACCCAATTTTATATTAGCCTTTAGTCACTGATAAAGCATCACAGAGTAATGGATGTCAAACAAGTTGCTAGCTACCGGTGTATATGTGTATGTGTGTGTGTGTATGTGTGCGTGTGCGTGTGTGTGTGTGTGTGTGTGTGTGTGTACAGGAGCATGTTATTATATTTTATTCCTGAAATATGCCATAATAATTGTGATCAATGTGAGATATATAAGTTTGTAAATGTGAATAGATTCTGCCTCTGAATGTAATGAGTTAATTTTTTTGTTAAAAGGGGAACATACATTTTACTCTTTTTACTGATTTGCACATACAATTTCAGTACCATCTAACCCCAACTTGCATTGAAATTAGAAAATGTTCTTGTGAAAAAATGTCTACACAATCAAGGTGTTAATAAAAATTTCCAGAAATTGCCAAAAAATTGTTTCAGGAGTTAATAAAAATTGTCAAAGATAACAACAATAACAACAAAAATTCCAAAACATGTGGAACTAATCAATATAAAAGGTGAATTCTCTGCTTACTAGACATCCTAGTAAACATGGAAGACGTGATCCAGAAAGCATTTTAAAATGTGAGAATATGCTACGTTCATATGCATAAACAATAGAGAAACAAATTTTATTGAGAAAAAAATTTCTTCGAGGAAGAGAAATACCATAGGCCAAGAAAATAGCATTAAGTTATAGGACAAATAAAAATGGTTACTTTATATGATAGGCCAAGAATATAGCATTAAGTTATAGGACAAATAAAAATGGTTACTTTATATAATAAACAACTTCAGAAAGAGTCAAGAAACACACACATAGGAAGAATCATAAAGTGGACCCATCCTCAGTGGTAATAATTGAAAATATTTAGTGTGATCAGTTCCTTTACAGAATCAAAATATCACAACCAAATTACATGAAATAATCTGCCAAGGTATCTAAAACGTATCTCTTAACATAATATATGTGCAGAGAGAGAAATATAGTCTCTTCAAGCACATACATGTAAAAATTCAGAACATACAGGAAACAAAATCTATAGTGATTTTGGACTAGCTCTAGAGTGATTTATTGGGGAAAATTGTAAATAAGACCATCACAGGGACCCCAGATATTAGGGGGTTATAGATCTTTTGTTTGCAGGATAAATGTATGCATTTCTGTTGGTTGTGATCTCTGGTCTGTTCTTGATATGAACAATGTCACAATGTCCTTATTCCTGGCCCCTGCTTGTTTCTCCTTTATTGTTATATTTTGTTATGAGCTCTGCTTCCCAAGTCATTGGGCCCAGAAGTCATCTACTTCTTAAGGTGCTTCTCCAAGTCTGTTTCTTGTTGCCGTCCTTTGACCTTGCCTTGGTACTTATATTCACTAACATAACCCACATGCACTTGCTCAAGAAGTGCTGCATTTATGAACACAAGAGTTACTGACCTATGCCATCTTTTATGTCTTCATTTTTCTCCATCTCTACCTATTTTCTACCTACCTATTTGTATTATTTATTTAAAGGGCTTCTCCTGCAAGTGAGAGTTAATAATATGACCAACCGGATTGGCTTTATTACCAGTCAGCCCTCCCTTTGCCCTTCACATCCAGAATAGCATTTACAACTTCAAGATAGTAGAGAAAAGAAGACTAACATATCAGGAAGAATCAACTTGGCAAGACACTTTAGTAACCAATAAACAGAGTCAGAAGACATATGAGCCTGAAAGAATAAAGTAGATTATTTTTGCATTAACAATAAAAAGCATCAAAAAGTGTGCCTGAATATAGCAACAAGTTAACTTTTGCTCACAGGCATATTCAAAGGAGTTGGGTCTTGGGCTTAGAGTGTTTTACTGACACCAAATCGCCCAGGATATCAGAAGCTTTACTTGGAACGGGGTCCACATTCAATACAGAAGTTGGCACGCAAGTGACACTTGTCCTTTAAAGCTCACCTGAAAATAACCCACACCACTTTTATTTACATCTCATTAGCAGAAACAAACATGCTGCTATGTCCAATTTTTTAATAGAGAGGGTAATGGATGCTTATTATATGTCCAAAAAGCAAAACTGAATGCACGAGACTGTTAGACTATCTCATCAACAAATAAGTATTATTCTCTATTTTTCCTTACAATCTGCATAATTCATGATCTCAAGACAGTAAGCTCAACATATAGAAGATCCGAGAATATATAGACTTGATTCTAGAGTGAAGTAATAACCAACAACTATTTCTAAGTGATATAGTTAGTAGAATAGTCAATGCCCTCTTCTGTTAAAAATTAATTCTAAGTTGCCCAAAATAAGTCTAAATAATATTCTATTTTATATATTAGTTTAAAGTAAAAAAAATAGAATTCCAGACCTAGTGAGATAATACAGGGGTTAAGGAATTTCCCTTACATGTGGTTCTGTCATGCATGTGATTCTAATTCAGCACCATATGTTCTCCCCAAGTACCACCAGTGTGACCCCCACAAAGCAATTACAAAGATAATATCAATAATATGGACCAATGATTTGTTTAGGCAGTTTCTTGGTAGAACAGCCATTTATTTTTCCTAGATTGTTAAAGTGGGTTATTATAGTACAGATACACATGCCCATTGTCATGTCATTCTGGAATACTGGGATAGAATCTCACTTTAAAAAAAAAAAAAAAAAAAAAAAAAAACAGGGGCCAGAGTGGTGGCACAAGCCGTAAGGCATCTGCCTTGTTCGCGCTAGCCTAGGTCGAACAGCGGTTAGATTCCATATGGTCCCCCAAGTCATGAGCGATTTCTGAACTCATAGCAAGGAATAGCCCTTGAGCATCATTGGGTGTGGCCCCCAAACAAACAAACAAACAAACAGAAAAAGAATCTAAGAATCTCACTTAAAAACAGGATGTCATAGATACAATTTCTTAAGTGACAAATGGATTACACTTGGCTTGAAGTTCTATGATGACTTCTTACAGGAAGAGGATTAAGGGACTAGAGAGATAATATTGAGGTACAATATATGATTTGCATGTGATTTACTCTGGTTTGATCCCCAGCACAACATGGTCCCCTGAGCATACTCAGGTGTGGAGGCCTCATGCAGCACCGGGTAGGGGGATGTCTATGTAAGCTCCAGGATCACAAGATCAAGCAGATCCTGATGATTTTTATAATCTCCAGTATTATGGGACTAAGAAGCTGGGATGATCTGTGCAATTTCCATTATCGCACAGGATCCAAACAGCCACTCATTTAATCACCAGGCCTGCTATCCAATAATTACTGAGAGCCTGACCACCAAGAGCCTTGAGCACCGCCTGGGTGCCTGCTCCCAAGAGAAAAGAAGAGAACATATCCACATAGATGGAATGGCTATTTGAAGACAAAGGCTCACCCTGTGCTCCGGGATCCACAAACTAGAGTCCCTGGTGCTGTTGGCCATCACCAGTCCTCGGTGAAAGGGAGAACACCTCTTTAGTGGAATAGGAATAAACCCTGCACTTTGATTATCTATCATCATAGAGTTTACTTGCTTTAAACCACTTTATGTGTCTTTCAATATAACAACCCTATTAAAAGCACACTCATAAATCTTTTTTTGTATGGGTGTAAAAATTTAGATTTTACTTGAAATCAGACCTCGACTGAAATTCTTTGCCTCAGAGCAATTACAGACCTCAAATTAGTCAAAGCATCTTTATATATTGCACAAGGATCATTAAATCTCATGTTTTTGCATAGATAGATACCTATTGCCAAAGGAAAACAGCAATAGTTTTCTGCTACTTGGTGGCTTATGAATTACTGCAATGCCATGTCATTCACTTGTGTAATACTCTTACATCAGCAACTCTGGTACATTAATGTAGCAAGGTTATGGGGCTTTTTTTTCATTTCTTTCTTATTTTGAGAATGGTCATCAATAGCTTTTTGAAACTCATTACAACTACTATTAACATTTTTTAATAATTTTTTATTGAGATTATTGTGAGTTACAAGTCTTTCACTGTTTTATTTCAGGCATATAGTGACAGTGAATTGGAGCCTTTCCCACCACCAATGTTGACCTCCCTCCACCATAGTACCCCTCATGCATCCCATACCTCTACCCTTAGCCCCCTGGACTGCTAGCATAACAGGTCCATTTTGTGTTTAGCTTGTTATACTTTGAGTCTCTTGATTCTGTTTTCTTGACCTTGATTTGGGTATTTAGATCTGCCAATTTACTTTTCCACACAATGCGCCTGAGACCACTTGGCCCCTGGGCCCCATTCACGTTTTTTCTTTCTTTTCTCAATTTGCAGTTAGACATAGGAATATGAGGAATATGAGACAGAACAAAATTATTCAAGTTATAAGGTTCTATGGAAAAGGTGGGAGCCCCTATCTAGAGGATAACAATAAAATTAAAATAAGAAAAAAAGATGGGAGGGCAGATGTCACAGATTTTGTTTTGTTTCTGTTTTTTATTTTTTGCATAGGTGCAGTAAACATTGGAGAAATTAGAAAGGAAATTTCATTGGCCTAAAAAATACAGAAGCATACTGTCAAAAGACTGACTACAGGCTCCGAGCATGTTGGTTGTCCAACCCCAAGATTGAACCTTAACAATAAAAAATAATCCCAGAATCATTAACTAAAGCAAAACAAAACAAAACAGAAACAGACTTTTATCAGCTATTTTTATAATTAAAACTGTTTTTTATACATAGAATAACAATCTTTGGCCTTCTTATGGCATGCCAAATTACTTAAATAGAATAAACATATACATTAACAGATGGCTTTTTTCAGAGTAATTTATTACTTAAAATTACAGTTATAGTTTAGGGTTTGAACTATGACCTACACAATAAGCATGATCCCCAGTCCCAAAGGTCCTGCAGAGACAATTGTAACGGAATGGGGCTTCTGGAAGCACAAAGAAAGATGCTAACCTAGGTGCCATCCTAGGCTCAATGCAAAGACCAAGATCACCAACCACAAAAGATGGATTAAAATGACACTGAGGGAACAGAACCTCTAGAATCACAAAGACTGACTTCATCATAAATCCCATCTCAGGATCTGTGCAGATACTGAGACCTCTAAACACAGAGCTCTGATTGTATCACCCTGGACAGAGCAGAAATCTTCCAAACACCACAAAAACACCACCAGGAGAGTAAATGACCCTGAGCAAAGTCTAGAGTTGATTCCATGATAGTATACTCCAAGGACGGAGAAACCCCATATTTGTTAGGCCAAGTGAATTCCTTTTCGAATGACCCCAATATTTACTGTGCCAGGGCAGGAGGGAAAAAACAAAAATACAAAAAGCACAAAACCTTGGTTATTTTTATATATATATATTTTTTTTACCTTCATTTATTATTATTATTATTATTATTATTTTATTTACCTATCTATTTTGGTCGATTTCTCTGTTTGGGTGTGATTATTGAATTGTTGTCCCCAGTTATACTTATTTTTTCTCTTCCTTTCTTTTCTTTCGTTATGTGCTATGCCATGTTTCTTATTTCAAGACCATGGCGTGTTTTTTGTTTGTTTGTTTGGTTTTGTTGGTTTTTTGTTTGTTTTGTTTTTTGTTTGTTTTTTGTGGTGCTTATCGATATAGCTGGAGTCCTCACTGGATATTTGACATTTCTTTTGGTACTGATGGAGTGTTTCACCTTCTCTTTCTCCTTCACCTCCCAAATTGATGATGAGAGCCACTAGAAGGATTCCGCCCATTTTCGGGGTATTAGACTCTTACCCCAATTTATTACTTTTCTCTTTTTCAGGCAAAACCACGTAACTTGAAATAGCTAGTCCTGTCTCCAGTTAGAGGGGGAAATAAGGAAGGCCTTAAGACCAAACAGGTGCAAGACTACTAAGTAGTAGGTTAGATACAGAGGGGACCACATATTCTAGCCGCCCTGGGGGTGAGGGAAGAAGAAATGGGAGGGAAGACAAAAATGGACGGGTAGGGAGGCCAATTTGGTGATGGGAATCCCCCCTGATTTTATGTAAATATGTACCTAAAATATTATTGTCAACAATATGTAAGCCACTATGATCAAAATAAAAATTATATTATAAAAAATTACAGTTATAAGGTCTTTAAAACAACAGTTACACTATAGTGGGTCGAATTCTTGTTAGATTGACAAACATTTGGTCTCTGATGCCATATATGGTCCCCTGAGCATCACCAGGAGTGATTTCTGAACACAGAGCCAAGAATAATCCCTGAACATCATCAGGTATGACCCCCAAAACAAAGCAATTAGCAAAGTTAAAATATTTTATAACCTGGCATTACTTAAAATAATTACTGTCATTAGGTAAAAATCTCATTATTATAAAGATGCTTTAAATACTTAAATATATTTAATACATTAAAAGGCATATGCATTATGGGGGTTCAATATAAATATTATATGCAAAATTATTATTGTAAGATCATGATTTATTGTAAAACAGTGGAAATATTTTGAAAAGACTGGAAATAATATCACCACACTATATATATATATTTTTACTAATCAGTGTGTTAAAAAAGTATAATCCCATGAAGAAGTTATTATGGCTATGAAAAATTGTATTTTTCAATTTTGAATAGCAGTGCTGGAATTAATGAAAAATAAGACCCATATAGAAAAAACTCTAAAAGAAGACTGAATGAAAAGTTAGTATCTCCAGAAAACAAAGAACTTAAAGTCTTCCATGTTTTAAGCCATTTGGGTAGAGGTAATTTCACTGTGAAATTAAACAATCATCAATGGGAAAACTTTCTTATGATAGAAGAGGCCAGGGAAATTCATACCTCAAGTATAACTAATCTCTTTATATGAAAACAATAGATGTGAGTCATAGCTTCATAAAGGACATTTTGAGCATCTCCAAAAATGTTATGAAATCTTTCAGTGAATTTTATGTATATATTTGAGGTTTGGTTTGAAAAACTGTTTTATCAGAAAAGTCACAGTTTTTAAAGAGATGGAGAATTTTATTTTGTACTTGAAACAGAACAAGTTTTCTATCCCATGATATAAAATCCCATTAGCATAGCAGTCATTCATGAGTTAGCACGACTTTGACAAGTTTCTAGAAATCTTTCACCTCAACATTCTCACATCTGGACAAAGGAAGGAATTTTAGCAGCAACAGATATCTTTTAGGAAGACTCCCACACTGTGGTTGTCCAGAGAGCATTAAGAAGCAAAATGGGGGAATTCAAGATTAGCCCCTATATAAGGTTCAATGGATGAATATATGTCTTATATATATATATATATAAGGCCCCAGGTCCAATTCCTGGTGCTGCATGCCCAGCTATCCCCCCAAATATTAATCATGGCCCCAATCCTGAGCAGTGAGCACTGAGCCTTCATGTACCACTTGTAAAACCTATGTATACATATATACATATATACATATATATGTGTTTGTGAGTGTGTGTGTGTGTGAGTTTATGTCCTCCAGAATATCCTATGAGTACACTCTTCAGTCTACATTGTTGTTATTGTTTATTCTGTCCTTTCCTACTCTACTTCCTACTGAGTAAACATTTACACAATTTAACCTATTATATTTGGCTTATTTGTAAAAGAGTTTATTTTGATTAAAGCTTGAGAGTAATATTTCCTGGAGACAATCATCACCATAACACAGAGATTTATTCAGTTCTAGACATTTTTGTACACTCAGTTCAATCACTAATCTAACGTTAGGGAATGCAGAAGCCTTGCCAACCATGGTGCATCATATTTTACACAATCTATAAGTTAAAACTCTTTACCCTATTCAGAAATATATATAAGTGATTATTAAAACCATGCCAGAAGACAACATACAGGAAGTTTTAGGGATGGGGGTTCTGTTTTCTTTACAAAACACATACCTCATACCAACCATTTTTTAAGATTATCCTCTTTGGTGGCAAACTAGAATGAAAGCCAACTATTCCAGGGATTATTAATTGGGCGTCTTAGAGATTCAAGATTCTCCAATCCTTTGTCATTAATATTTTCTTGTAAAGAATCTCCAGTAGTAAAACACTTGCTAAAACAGCAAATAACTGATGAAGAGACCCCTAGAATATCATGTGTGAGATCCTGAGTTCACTCTCTGAACAAATCCCTTTCCACCTCACTGTCATCTGTGGTTCTGGTGTCCTTTAAGCAATTTTATAAATAAAAGATTTTAAAAGATCAGTGAAAAAGCTGTCTCTCATGGAAAAACTCCAAAAGTCGGCTCTACTTAGGAAAGGGTTTCCTCTTTGGAGGACATGAGAAAGAATTGACAATAACTATATTTCCAAGATATATACAGTCTTCTTTTTTGTTTTAATACTATGATTCTTAATTTATTTATTTTAATTAATTTATTTTTGCTGAATTACTGTTAGACATACTGTTACAAAGTTGTTCTTGATTGAGTTTCAATCATACAATGTTCCAAAGTTCATTTCTTTACCAGTGCACATTTCCTGCCACCAATGTCCCCTCTCTGTATGTCTGCTGTCTGTCTGTCATTTCTTTTTTTTTTCTTTTAGGCACTGTGGTTTGCAATATTTTTACTGAAGTGGTATCATGCATATCATTTTATTTCTTTTCAGCAACAAGAACTTGTCCAGAGTGATCATTTATATACAAAGCCTTGATGAATACTTTATATGGATGCCCACAGCCATTCAGCTAAAGGTTTACAGTGGTCAAAGATAGAGGCATTTTTAGGTCAGGCCATCCTCTCCCTTGTCAGACAGTACCATGTTCTGGATAAAGCTGTGAAAAATAGAATGCACTTTAACAAAAGGTCCTTCCATTGCTAACTCTCCCACCACTCCTGCCTCAAATTTGGTATCTTATCAGCTTGTACAAAACTACTGGAAAGTAAGAGAGTTCTTCTTTTTTTATTTTTTTTCCTGCCAGGTCTGAACTGCAGGGGTGGAATTGGCAGTAGTAAAACCAAAAAGATTGAGCAAATAAAAGAAAATATAGATTGTCTCCTGTTGTGTCTGTTTTCAAATTACTGTGCTTAAATGAACTTCCGTTTTAGCAAACTATCTTTAGTCTTTCTCTTCCTAGCCTTCAATGACCTTTTGCTGATTCTTTATCTCCTTTGTGTCGAAAGCCTCCCAAACTTTGATCTTCTTTTCAAAAGCTTTGTGTGAATAAATATAACAGAGACTTTTCAGAGGGGCAGTTTGATGAGGATTTATGAACTATTTGGGCAAAGGAAAAGTAATTCTACATTACTTTACACCCTCATTTGATATCTTGAATCAAAACAGGAAAAGGGAGATTAAAAGTTAAACAGTCAATATAGTCCATTTTTATCTCTAGGGAAGAGGCTATGGAATAACATAGGCTTTGTCTGTGGTCTGTACTCAGTTTCAATTAGTTCAAGCCACTTCTGAAAGTAACTAACTTTCCATTGATTTTGAGGGTTATCAATCAACTCAAAACATTGTGACCAGGAACGTTGTATCTTCTAAGAAAAAACTGGCACTGAGGAAGAGGAAATCACATTTTTACAAATCAAGCAGAAAAATATATGGTCATTTAAAAAATATGTAATAGAGAGTAGCAGACAACCCCTCCAGTTTGTTTTGAGACTCCTTGTTTCTGGGCAAGTACTGTTTTCTGTGACTTAGTTTTTTCTTCAGTGAAACAGCTGCACTAACAAAAAGGATGGAATGAGTGATGACATAACCTTTGGCAGGAGGCTTTTTTTCCTATAAGTAGACCCTGAATCATTATGTAACTATTCTGCATATAAAATTCTACAGAGAAAGTACAGATACTGTAATAGATAGCCAGCAGAGGCCCAGAGCTATAGCATAAAGGATAGGGCATTTGCCTTGAACACTGTCACCCCAACTTCGATCCCCAGAATCCCATATGGTCTCCTGAGCCTTGCAAGAGTGATTTCTGATCTCAGAACCAAGAGTAACCCTTGAGCACCATTGGTTGTGGCTCTCAAAACAACAACAATAACAAAGAAATAAATAAATGATGATCATTCAATAGAATCAGTAATTTATCGTTTTTCTCTGATCTTCAGATGTTAAAATATTATAACTATAACTAAAATCCTTTTCATGTCTTTTTTCTTTCTTTTTTCTACCCCTTCATCTTTAGTACTAATTATGACTGGAAGTGATAGAAATATTTTGTGACCTAAAGATAAATATATTATGTTATATGAATCTCTTTTTTTCCAATATCTTTTTTTCTTTATTTAAACATCTTGATTACAAATATGATTGGGATTAGGTTTCAGTCATGTAAAGAACACCCCCCCTGCCCCAGTGCAACATTCCTACCACCAATGTCCCAAATCTCATTCCATCCCACCCCACCCCCACCTGTACTCTAGACAGGCTTTCCAGTTCCCTCATTCATTCACATAGTTATGGTAGTTCTCAGTGTAGTTATTTCTATAACAGCACTCACCACTCTTTGTGGTGAGCTTCATAAAGTGAGCTGGAAGTTCCAGCCCTCCTCTCATTGTCTCTAAGGATTGTTGCAAAAATGATTTTTATTTTTCTTAAAACCCATAGATGAGTGAGACTATTTTGTCTCTCTCCCTCCCTCTGACTTATTTTACTCAGCATGATAGATTCCATGTACATCCATGTATAGGAAAATTTCATGACTTCATCTCTTCTGATAATATTCCATTGTGTATATGTACCACAGTTTCTTTAGCCATTCGTCTGTTGAAGGGCATCTTGGTTGTTTCCAGAGCCTGGCTATTGTGAATAGTGCTGCAATAAATATAGGTGTGAGGAAGGGGTTTTTGTATTGTATTCTTGTGTTCCTAGGGTATATCCCTAGGAGTTGAATAGCTGGGTCGAATGGTAGCTCAATTTCCTGTTTGTGGAGGAATCTCCATATCGCTTTCCATAGAGGTTGGACTAAACAGCATTCCCACCAGCAGTGGATAAGAGTTCCTTTCTCTCCACATCCCCGCTAGCCAATGTGTGCCAATCTCTATGGTGTGATGTGGTATCTCATTGTTGTTTTGATTTGCATCTTCCTGATGATCAGTGATGAGGAGCATTTTTTCATGTGCCTTTTGGCCATTTGTATTTCTTTTTTAATCAAAATGTCTGTTCATTTCTTCTCCCCATTTTTTGATGGGATTAGATGTTTTTTTTCTTGTAAAGTTCTGTCAGTGCCCTCTTTATTTTGGATATTAGCCCCTTATCTAATGGGTGTTGGGTGAATAGTTTCTCCCTCGGTGGGTGACTCTTGTATCCTGGGCACTATTTCTTTTGAGGTGCAGAAGCTTCTCAGCTTAATGTATTCCCATCTGTTGATCTCTGCTTCCACTTGTTTGGAAAGTGCAGTTTCCTCCTTGAAGATGCCTTTAGTCTCAATGTCATGGAGTGTTTTACCTACGTGTTGTTCTATATACCTTATGGTATCAGGTCTAATATCTAGGTCTTTAATCTATTTGGATTTTACCTTCGTACATGATCTTAACTGGGGGGGGGGGGTCTATGTTCGCTTTTTTGCAAGTGGCTAACCAGTTCTGCCATACTACATTTTATTGCTGTAATATTATAAATAAATGGTGGTATATCACAGAAACAAATTTATGATAAGCCACAAGACAACTCAAGCATTAAAACTGAATATCTAAAATGTGAGCACTGTGTGGTATCACTAGCACAGGGCTGGCCCTGGTGCTCCCTAAGTACTTCCAGAAAGAGCCTCTGTGAAATAAATCCTGTTATTATTTGCTTATTCTTTTAAGGAATGTGCACATGGAAATGCTATCTCTTCATTTCTCTATTAGTATAGAGAGCATTCTGGAACCCACAATATTTTTCCTAAACATTATGACCATTCTTTGATATTAGCTAAACTCTGGGCTCTTTCTCTCTCGCTCATCCTCACCATTGCTTTTTTTATTTTCTATTCAGGTCAGATCATAAATTTGGGTGTTTTTTTTTTATCATCTAAAATGCCCTGAGGACAGATTCACAGCTTTTTTAAGCAATTGCCTTACATTATTGATTGAGTGAATGATGTACTTCATCAGGAATACCACACCCATCATGGAAGGAAATTTGAATTTAGAGATGTCACTAATTTTTAATGTCTAGGACAATGTCTTGCTCAATAATAGTTAATGTCAAAAGGAGAGGACAAGCTAAGGCCCCACTCTAGCAAAGCAATTATTGCTGCATCCATTAATCATCCATCCTTTTGCCTATGCCTCTGCCTCAGCACCCCTCTAAGATCTCTTTGGAGACACCACTCTGACCAAACTTTAGGTATGTCGGTTTGGGGGCTGATTTCACCAGGGTTTTTTGGAGCAAGTGTGGGATACTTCCTCCTGTATCTTCCTTTTTAGAGAAAAGCCTGGCAGCTGTAACCCTGCCTACATATTCAGTTTACATGTTTTCACCTGGCCAGATCCATAGACTCACTCTTTGCTTGAAAGAGATGTAAACCAAAATGGGAAAAAAAATCATGTGTACATAGACCACACAGCATAAAGCTGACAATCATGGGAAGGGAGGGTGGGCCAAGTCCCTGACCTGCAGAAGCCATGCCATCATCCAGAATCACCATTTTGCTTACAACTATGCCTTAGCACCCCTCTACAATTCTTCAGAGACACCAAACATCTGATAAGTAAAAATCAGGTATGTCGGTTTGGGGTCTGATATGAACAGGGCTTTTTGTAGTGAGTTCAGGCACCTTCCCCCCATATCTTCCTTATTTCAGGAGACCTGGCAGCTAAATACTTGTCCCTAAAATAACAGTATTAATAATAGTACTTTGAATTTTTGATCGTTTTTTATTTTCATTCAGTGTTCATATGGCTGTTTGTTCCTGGTAACATTCATTTTTATTTTCCCCCTCAATTTAGAACAAGATGATTCAAGTTGAGTGTTCTGTTTGATGAAGACAGAAAAAGAGACAAAAAGGAAAAAAAAAAAACAACAAAAAACCTACAAACAACAGTAAAAAATATATAAAAAGACAGTAACTACCCCCCTAGAAAAAGCACCCAACAATAACAATAAAAATCACCAAATAACCACAAGAGTAAAAAGAAAGAAAAGAAAGAGATAAAAAAGAACAAATAAAAAGAAAAAAAACAGAAAAAAAACAGAAAAAAACAAAGGAAGGAGTAATGGTGTAGCAAAGTTTTGTGCTTTCTTCTCCTTTCTTTCTTTCTTTCTTTCTTTCTTTCTTTCTTTCTTTCTTTCTTTCTTTCTTTCTTTCTTTCTTTCTTTCTTTCTTTCTTTCTTCTTTCTTTCTTTCTTTCTTTCTTTCTTGCTTTCTTCTTTCTTTCTTTCTTTCTTTCTTTCTTTCTTGCTTTCTTGCTTTCTTTCTTTCTTTCTTCTTTCTTTCTTTCTTTCCTTCCTTTCTTTCTTTCTTTCTTTCTTTCTTTTCTTTTCTTTCTTTCTTTCTTTCTTTCTTTCCTTTCTTTCTTTCTTTCTTTCTTTCTTTCTTTCTTTCTTTCTTTCTTTCTTTCTTTCTTTCTTTCTTTCTTTCTTTCTTTCTTTCTTCTTCTTTCTTTCTTTCTTTCTTTCTTTCTTTCTTTCTTTCTTTCTTTCTTTCTTTCTTTCTTTCTTTCTTTCTTTCTTTCTTTCTTTCTTTCTTTCTTTCTTTCTTTCTTTCTTTCTTTCTTTCTTTCTTTCTTTCTTTCTTTCTTTTCTTTCTTGCATAGGTACAGTAAGTATTGTGGAAATAAGAAAAGGAATTCCCTTGGCCTAAGAGATACAGGGTTTCTCTGCCCTTGAAGCATACTGCCATGGGAACAACTACTGGCTTTGTACATGCTTATTATCACACCTCAAGGTCTTTTTTATGGTGCCAGTAAACTTTCCACTCAGTTGTGGATGATAAAATCAGGCCTTTGTAGCTAGAGATCTTGGATTTGCACAGGTCATAGGACAAAGTCTAGGATAGAGTCTTATTTATGGTTCTAGAAGTTCTGTTCCATCCTTGTTGTTGTAATTAATCTTCTGTAATAAGTGGTCTTGGTTTTTGCCCAGATCCTACATCGAAGCCTAGAATAAAGTCTTTCAGTATGGTTCCAGAAGTTCTGCTCAGTTTAAGTTTTCAGAATTGGACCTCTGTAATTAGTGATCTAGATTTTTCTACGAGTCCTAGGCTAAAGCCTAGGGTAGGATCTTTCTTATTGGTCCCAGGATAAGTTTTGCCCAGTCATGGTTGTCAATATCAGGCTTCTGTAGTTAGAGTTCTTAGTTTTTGCACAGACCAAAGGACGGCATGTCTTCTGATTTTATCTTACTGTTAGGTGATGAGATAGGACAACCTGTTCTTAGATCAAGCTGTTGCCATTTCCTCGTTGTCAGGATGTCATATCAAAACTGGCACAAGTTGGTGCCAGAACAGAATTAAGAATTTCCCTGGGAAGTTTGGTTCCTGGTGTTGTTGCAGAGAACTGTATCGGTTCTATATCTAGGATCTGAGGTTCAGGGTTGGATGGTCACTGCCCAATCTTATGGAGTCTAAGTTGGACCTACAACACATTTTCAGGGTGGGAGGCACCCTTGTATTATAAAATGTATGGATTCTTATCCTTAGATAAATCTTGTTTCTGTGCATAAAAAGCCAATGGTGTCATATTATATTGCTGGTGCATTTGTGAGTAATAATGACAGGCTATAAAATCTCTGTGCCCTTATTTTGTCCTGAACTTTTATCCCTGGCAAGACTTTTTCTTCTAGGTTTCTATACCAAGCAGAACCAAAACAGGTGAAGTTAAAATATATATATAATAGAAGAAAAATAAAAATGAAATTAAAAATAAGTGATTAAAGAAAAAATGATGGAGGAGGATATCTTTATGTTTGAGAATTAACATTGGGAAGCATAATTATAGAGATGTTAAACATACAAAGGAAATATAGACATCCCCATTAAGTCTCTTGTGATATTTTTGTGGGGAGTGAAATCCACATTGTGGTCTTGTTGAGTTTGAGACATGGCTTGCAGCATTAAGGGATCAGGTTGTGTCCTTGAGCTGGTGGTCCTACTGAAACTCTATCCTGTGCCAAGCAACAGTTCACATTTGGGTTGGTTGAGAAGAGAAGAAGGGCCACATAGCATGAGTCAGCAGGTATGTTGGTTGTAGTTTCTTGCTGGGGCAGGAGATGCAGAACTGAGAGGGTATCCTTTCACTTTGTGAGCTGGGTGGTGGTTTATTGGAGCTGGAAGTCTGTTTCAGTAACTAATGAGTTAAGAACTGAGGGTACTGAGGATTAAACAAGGAGGGATAATGGACCAGGATTGGGGTATGAGAGGATAGAAGGTTTTCTGAAGGGGGAGGAGGGATAATATTTAAGAGGGGCTATATACACTATAGACAAAAATTTCATACAGTTTAGGTTTGGCAATCAGAGAAAGTACCACTGTATGCAAACTCATGCCCCCATATAGATAGACATTAGAGACATATTCTTAAATTGTTGTTCGTGGCCTGACCCTCATAGGTTGGGTCTAAGCTCTTAAGAAATAATTGAATTAAGAGAAGATAAATAATTAGCTAAGATATAGATTAAGAGAGAAAGAAAGAGAAAACAAGAGAAAAGAGAAAAGAAAGATAATAAATATAGTAAAAATAAGTTTAAAAAAATAAAAATAAAATGGGTCCATGCTTTGGAGTTGGTTTTCCAACTTCTAGGCATTTCATCAATGTAACACTTTAATAAGTGAAGGTTTCAGAGTTAGATAGCAGCTGGAGCATTTTAGGATAAGCATAGTTTTTACTATGTTTTCTAGAATACTAAGCAATGTGGTAGTGAGGTCTATAAGAGATGGCTACGCTATGTAGTATTGTCCGCTGCATCTTATGTATTGAGGTTTTTTTCCTAAAGAAAAGCTGACAGTGTGGGCTTATTTAACATACATTGAATTTATGAAGAAAAAGAAGAAAGGAGAGGAGGAAAAAAGAAATAGGAAGAAGAAAATTAAGAGAGAGTGCTGAAGGTGGCTTCTATCCTACAGCGCCAGTGGGATTTCAATGAATCCACTTCAGGGAGAGTGGGTTGCAAGAGCGGCAAAATATGAAATAAATGATAACCACACACAAATATTGTATGTAGGGACCAGCACCTTCTGGCTTAGATGTGGGACAAGTCTAATCTTTAAGCATGAGTTATTATAAGGGGTAAAGCCAGTCATAGGTATTGAGAAGAATGTTTACAATCACAAATCAAAGTTTAGCAGTAGTCAATACTTAAAGCTATGGGCGTGAGCTGTAAGAATTCTGAGGTACAAAGGAGAAGTTCACAACCCAAGGCAGCTCTTAACAAACTAACTTCATATGCAAAATAAAGAATTATTAATAAGTAGAAAAAATCTAGGAATGTGATCTTCATTGAGATGAGCTCTATTGTTTTAGAAGTCAAGAAAAGAGCCAAATCCCCTAAAGTGTAGTTCCTAGTTTCTGAGAAGGGTCAATAGCCCAGGATCTGTATTCTGACTACACCCTTGATTACCAGACACTGAGGCTGCAAGTACATATTTGAAAAAGAGAAAAACATTGTCTTTGATTTTGGTGCTAAATATTAGCCAGAAAAGGGATCCTCTTAGTAATCTTTAGTGCTGGGATTTCTAAAAAGAATTTAATTGAGGCTATATTTTTGCCTGAGATTTTACAAAGGAGAGATAGCCAAATAATGAAAGAAAATGTAATACCAAGCATGGATTTATCTCTTTGGGAATTCCTCAACTATCCATGCAGGGGAAGAAGTGTCCACAGTGAGCCATTTGAGGAACCCCATGGGGGTTATTTCAGTTCTTCACACCATGAAAATTAGAGGATACATTTGGTGTGCCTCCTGAGTTCCCCTAAAATGGAGATGTTTATGCATGGAGTGGTAAGAGAGAAAAAAAAGAAAAGAAGAAAAAAGAGATGGCAATTTGCAGAAACTTATTCAATGAGTGGGGCTTGTAACATAAGTCTGTGGTGCACCATTGAAATGTGCTTGCTACTGTACTTCTTTTATCTTTTTTTAATTGTCTTTCTTGGGATGGAACAATAGAACAGTGGGTAGGGCATTTTCCTTGTAAGTAATTACCTGAGTTTGATTCCTGACATCTTATATGGCCCTCCTTAGCTTGACAGAGTCAGAACTAACCCCTGAAAGCAGCCAGTGTGGTCCAAATACCAAAATCAAGTCAAATCAAATAAATTTTCTTTCTTTTCTTTCTTTTACTATTTTGTTTCTATTTTTAATAATATCTTTGTTTTTAATTATCTGGAAACAAATTTATCATGTTCAACTATGTCAATTATGTGATGCATTTTCTTTAAAGTAAATAAAAATAATTGTGAATTTTTAAAAAAATATGATCCCAGTCATTTTAGTGCGCAATGCATTATTTAAGTAAATACACTTTACATATAAATACACAATTTTTTAAATATAAAATATTTGTTGTTAGTATACTACTAGATAATGAAGACCATATTGAGTAGATATATCTTTATTGAAATATGAATGGCTATATGAAGCATAAGATAGGCATACCACCAGCTTTGCGAAGACAAACATAAAGATCTAATTTATTTCTCCACAGAGACTATGAATCATTTTAGAACCATTTGTTGAATAATTGGTTCCTGCCTACTGATATGTTTTCATATTGGGTGGATCTATTTTTAAACTTTCTTCTTTATCATTGATATGCCACTTCCTTGCACTATGTTTAACTTGTTAAGTAGCTTTGACTTCATAGTAGGAAAGGAAAATTCCCCTTGTCCATACAGTACTAATTCTCACCATTATCTTTTGCTATTTTATTCTGTATAATTTTTTTATTGCAGATGCATTTAAATTGCTGAAAAATTAGAACTGATATAGAATTGACATCAATAGCAAAGACACTGGATATTTGTATGAAGATATATATATATATATATATATATATATATATAATTATTGCATTATTTATGCTCCTTAAAACTTTTTAATATTTGCTCTATGTTGTCATTTAAGTTCCAAGTAACCACCATAAACAATTTCCTTAAATGTTATGGCTTAAAACAATAAAAAAATAGCTTCTTGCTCATTTCCGTAGGTCTGAAATCTAATATTAGAATGTCATCACTTGCTTTCACAGCCTTTTTCGGGTCAACTCCAGGATCCTTTGGCTATTGAATCTCTTAAAGACTTAGGATAGTATATCATGTAGATGAAGTTTACTTTCAGTGAATACAAATGATCTCAATTCCTTGTCCTTGTCTGGAAATATCTTTATTTTCAAAGAACAGTTTTGTTTGATTTAAATTGCTTTGTGAAATCTACTTGCTTTCAGAATTTTGAGAATATTATTGCCTTCTGGGTGTCCAGTTTTTCAGATGAGAAGTCAGGAAAAACTTCTTATCTCTTTGTGTTTATCACACTCAAGGCTTGTTGAGCTCCCTAGATCTCAGATTAAAGTTTTCATGAATATTTTTGTATGATAATTAAAAATGTTCCCTTTCTCTCCTCCTTGTCTCCAGAGGTACCATTTGCACATTAATTGCTAAACTTGGCATTGTCCCATAGGTCTCTGTAGTTTTGTTCATTTTACTTCAGTATGTTTTCTATCTGTATTTCTAATTGAATTATTTTAACTTTTTCATCTTCAGGTTTACTAATTCACTTTTCTGCCATTTTAAATCTGCACTGGATAGTTCTAATATATTTTTTTCACTGTGATTACTGTTGGCTCCAATTTAAATATTCTTTTGCTCACTTAATAATTTCTATTTCTATGTAGAGTTTCAATGATATTTACTTTTTTTTGTTTTCCTCAATTCTTTGAACACTCTAAAATGCACATTTTGACAACTTTTTCTATCAGTTCCAACATTTTGGCCTATCCAAAATTTAATTCTATTCACTTTCTGAATATAGATTTCTCCTTCCTTTTTTTTTCATTTTCTTTCCTTTTCTTTTTCTCTCCTTTTCTTTGTATTATTATTTTTACAGAATATTTGTATCAGTACTAGATAATTTTTAAAATGCATGTTATTGGTTATAAACTCTAGATATATTTTATGTTTATATTTTGTTTTGATTAAGTTACTGCTCAGAAGCAAACTTCAGAAACTATATATCCTGCATTATTTATCCCCTGATGTCTTCATCAGTTATTTCTATCGGAGACTGACTTTCTAGTGTTTTACTATCTAAGTCTATATTGCTTCATAGCCATTCAGCAATTTGTGTTGCGTTTGTGTTGTCTTGTGCTTATTCAAACACTTATTCACTGAGATTTACATGGTCTCTCTGAACCCAGAGTAGAATCTAACTGGATTTATGCAATTAATTCAAGGTAAGTTCATTTGGAATTGAAATATTTCTCAAGTTTTCTTTGCTTTACATTGTATTTTTTTTTTGATGACTGGTTTTTCAGTAGAGAAGTAAAGATACAAAAAGAGCTAATTTAGTTTATCAATGACTCCTCTCCAGTATTTCTCTATTATCCTCATGCTCATCCAGGTCTTCAATATAGCTCAGACCATAGCTTTAATCTAACAATGCTTGGATTTCCTACAAGTATTGAATTGAACACCATTGCCATGGTAAAGGGTTTCCACAAACATATTAACATGAGATGTTTCAAGAAATGGTGTGACAAAACCTAGATAACCTCATATAAAAATAAATTAAATCAGAGCTGCATCTCATTCTATTCACAAAATGTATTCACAATTGATTAAAGACTCCATGATTATATCAGAATTCATAAAATGCATTGTATAAAGAAAAAAATAAATCTAAAGGAAATGGACTTAAGAATTGTCTTCATTGGGGACCTGAGAGATAGCATGGAGGTAGGGTTTTTGCCTTGCATGCAGAAGGATGGTGGTTTGAATCTCGGCATCTTATATTGTCCCTCTAGTCTGCCAGGAACTATTTCTGAGCATAGAGCCAGGAGTAATCCCTGATAGCAGCCAGGTATGACCAAAAAAAAAAAAAAAAAAAAAAAAATTTTTCTTCATGGGGCCAGAGCAGTGGCACAAGTGCTAGGCTGTTTGCCTTTCACATGTTAACCTAGGATGAACCGCAATTCAATCCCTAGTGTCTCATAGGGTCCTCAAGCCAGGAGCAATTTCTGAGCATATAGGCAGGAGTAACCCCTGAGTGTCACCTGGTGTGGCCCAAAAACCAAAAAAAAAAAAAAAAAAAGAAAAAGAAAAAGAATTGCTGGTATACCATATGGTCCCTCGAGTCTGCCAAAGAAGATTTCTGAGCCCAGAGCCAGGAGTAACCCTTGAGCACTAGCTACAGGGTGTCACCTATAAACAAAGTGTCTTTAATGAGAAAAATTTAAAAAATTAAAGAATGGGACTACAAAAAATTAAAATGCACTTGCATAGCAGAAGTAACTAGAATTAAAAATAAAGATGCTTTACTGAATGGGAGAAAATATTTACACATAAAACATCAATTAAAGGGTTAATGTCAGGATCTATAAAGCACTCTGGAAGTTTAAGAACACAAAGCACAACAATCCCATTTAAAAAAGGGGAGAATAGATAAACAGGTACTTCTTTAAGAAAGACATAATGTTAGCTAATAGGCATATAAGAAATTGCTTATAGTCATTTACTAGGGAAATGCAAATCAAAACAATAAGTTATTTTTACTTTATTTTATTTAAAATAAAAAACATATGTATAAAATAACCAGAATTGGCAGGGATGTGGCCAAAAATGAAATTTATTCCTGTGCCTATTATATGCTTCAACTCCTATGGGATAAAATGTAGGGATTTGTCAGAAAAAGTAATAATAAAACTCACATATTATCTAACAATACAACTTCTGATCATATATCACCCAAGCAACAAAACATTAATTTGAGAGCTATTTATACAGCTATGCTTTTTTTACAGAACTTAGTAGTAGTCTATATATAGAAGCAACCTAAATGTCTAACAACAGAGAAATGGATTTAAAAAATTATGATATATGTGCACAATGAAATACTATGCAGCTAAAAGAATGGATAAAATCATGCAATTTGCCATTGCATGGAAGAAAATAGAGGGCATGATACTGAGTGAGGTCAATCAGAAGAAAAATGGATACACACAGAATAAATTCCCTTAAGTGTGGTATAAAGATACAGAGTAAGGGAGCAACAAATGGTCAAAGGAAATAGTACAGGAGAATTAGTCCAGAGAATTGAGATTAAAGAAAGAGAATTGAGTGAGAGGGAAGGAATTGGGGGAAGAAGAGGCTGGTGTGGTGTTAGAAAGACAGATATATAAAAGTATCATAATAAAATTGTAAATCACAGTACCACTAAGAATTTTTTTTTTTGGGGTTTTTGGGCCAGTGATGCTCAGGGGTTACTCCTGACTATGCACTCAGAAATTGCTCCTGGTTTGGGGGACCGTATGGAATGCCAGGGAATTGAACCATGGGTTCAATTGCCATGGCTAGCATGGGCAAGGCAGAGGCCTTACCGCTTGTGCCACCACTCAGCCCCCAATAAGGATTTTTTAAGTCACTTTACCAGTTACTTTATTATTAGATTTAGCTAATGAAGATAAAACTGAATTGTTTTTAGTTTGGGGTTACATCTGACAGTGCTCAGGACTTACTCTTGGCTCTGAACTCTGAATTCTACATTTTTGGTAGTTCGAAATTAAATATAAAATATAAAAAATAAAACAATTAAATATAATTATTGGTTATAGGTATACTTCTGGATGTGTTTGTAGATAGGTAGGAATAAAGATGATGTATTATATATGTTGGTAGATAGATAGATAGATAGATAAATGGATAGGTAGACAGACAGATGATAGGTAGAGTCAGCTATACTGATAAGCTATTGGGATAAAAATATAATAACTGTACAGACTAAAAGTAAGTCTCTGTTCTGATGAAGTTCATTTTCTGTTGAGTATTAAAAATGGAATAGTTGATTTATCCATTTTTCTTACATTATCTAAAATGCTTTTGGCTAATGTTTCAGTCACCTTTATTTTAGTGAGAGAAAGGAATAATATTTTCAATAAGTTCTAGAGAGAAATAAACATTCAGAGATCACAAAATTTACTCTTGCTATTTGAGTTCTTGCTTTTCATCTAATAAAAGATCTTGATATCTCAAGATTATGGGGTATTTGAACATCAAATAATTGCATAAAATTTTATTCTCAATGCTATATAGGAACACTTGTACAATGACAAGTTACTTGAACATAAAATTACTCAACAGGAAGGAGGGTAATAGCAAATTTATAAAAAAAAGCATGCACATCTTAATGCAGGGTATGAATGTAGTTCATAAAATGCTGAACTAACATTCATGTTTATTTTTATACCCTCTGCAAAAGCATTGCCTTGTTAGAGAGACTTGTCACTCTTTCAGAATGCTTCTCAACTACCTATTGCCATAACAACTAAAAAATTGGGAAGCATGTGCCTTCAGACTTGCCAGTAATATTTAGGGGATAAATTATTCACCATTAGTGTACACAGGATGCAATGCGTCAAGAGCAAGAGTAACAGAGAGTTATGGACTGGGAGGGAAGAAAGAAATTGCTTGGCCAAAGTGCAGCCCCCTGAACTCAGTCGTGGCTTTCAAGCCTCTGAAGAAGCAGCCTTGCTCCATCGCTGATGTTTGATACCCAACAGGGCACATAGTGATTCCTATTGACTGCACACCTGCTCCTGAAGAGAAAAACCAGAGACAACTTTGTAGACAACATCTGCCTAATTTTATGTCAGACATGCAGGCTGTAGACAGATGCCAATGTATAACAGGACTAAGAGCATTGATTACTATTCCTGCCCTAAGTTTACATCTTTGAGTGCATTTTTTATCTTCTGTTAGGAAACTGGAGGTATTTTCCGTTGTTGCTGTGTGAGCTGCAACCTAAGATGCTCTTCTGAAATCTGATGAAGGTCTGGAACAGAACTGGATGGAGTTTGGATGGAGCCCAGGATGTGGAGGTGATATACAGGACCCCTCTGTGTTATTCTGTTCACAGAATAAGACTTCGGGACTACCCATAGTCAATTTTCTGAGTTTTGTTTGTTTGATTTTGGACAATATCAAGCAATGCTCTGGCATTATTTCTGGCTTTATACTCAATAATTACTTATTCTTGGAAGTACTTGGGGACCATATGAGATGCTGGGGTTGACTGCATGCAAAGTAAATGCCCTATCCTCTGTTAGGGCTCTATGCCCTCCTGCCTCAAGCAATAAATCTTGTACTGCTAAAATAAATGTATTTTCTGCTCTGACTGCTCTACATCACTGATCTCTAATAAACTCCGTGCCAGCAAACACTGAATGTCCTGCCTCGCGTGAAATGCAAAGGAAAGAAAACGAGGCCTCTTTATTAACTTCCATGGAAATGATTGTGAGTTTGAACTTTCTATGAATATTCAGATTGTTTAAATTACAGGACAGTAGATAAAAATATTTCTTAAATGCTGATATTGTGTTTTCTGGGTTTACTTTGAGCCATGTATTTGAGTTTAGCATAACTTGCAGCCTGAGTTGTACCACTCATTTGGAATGGAAACTATTTTTTAAAGAAATTTTTGCCTCAATAAAGTGTTTATGATACACCAGAACATTGGGATTACTTAAGTATATTCATACAACTAAATTTATAAGTATGTATATACTATCATTCAAACGCTATAATTTACTATATATTTGAATTGATATTACAGGAATTATTACAGGAACTGGGACTTTGCACAGCTTGTTTTGGTACAGTATATTGCATGCACTTTGAGAACAGGCTTGAGGCAGGTTTTTCTATCATCATATTTTTAATATGACTAAGGTCTATTACAGTTTATGCACAAAGTCAATCCCCAATAAATATCGGTGTAAGTTATGATGAATAAATCCATCTACTATTGATAACATATAAAATATATTTTATCAAAAGCTTGAACACTAGAAAACATACTATTTTAAATTTATAAAAGAAGCCTTTAATGCTAGCATGGTATATTTTTAAAATCTAGGTCAGAACAGCAAGAACCATGCTAAAGAAAATTGAGGAAAACAATCCCCTATCATGTACATAAGTCTGCTTTGACATTATCCTTAGGTAAGTATTAGCTCATCCTTATTCATGGGTAGATGAAAATGTGATAGAAACACTGAGCTGAAGGTTGATATGGATTCTTCATGATTTTTGTCCCAACATTAAGTGAGAGTTTTTGAAAAATATGGCTTGCAAGCATACTTTGTCTATAGGCAGATTTGGAAAATCCAAAAGACACATCAGGTTATTCCTTATGATGTGAATCCTCTAAGAAAACATAGGGAAACATAGAATCCTCTAAGAAAACATAAGAAACATAGCACATGATGGAGGCACAGAGCCTTGATGCACTGAGAGCTAAGAAGTTGCCTCACACAGCATGCTGTGAGAGCACAATGGAAGAGCATAAAAGGTCATGCAAACTTCCGGAAAGTCTACGTTCTAGAAAAAACTACCAGATGGTCTACTGAAAAATCTACTGGATGGTCTTCACTCACGGGAATGATACAAAGAAGTAAAGCCATGGGACAGAAAGAAGTAAACAAAATCAAATACCTGGACTCAAGTAGCAGAAGGAAGTGATGAAAGCAGGGAAGCCCATTGGTCAATGGTGAAGGGGTACTGGTACTTTGGTAACAGGTACAGTGGTGTAGTAACAGTTTGAATAGAAGTGAAGTTGTACTCCTAAAACTCATTGAGTTGCAAACCAACAATTACCTAAATACAAATATAACATAAAACCTATGAAAAAAGGAAATAAGAACAAAAATTAAAAAGCTGGGAACAAAAGCTGGGAGGATTTCTCTCTCCACTCATTCATTGATTGAATATTCATTTATTCATTGTGCCTTTATACCTTGGCTAATAGTTGAGTTAACAAATATTTATTAAGAGTCTATTGTAGGGCCCGGAGAGATAGCACAGCGGCGTTTGCCTTGCAAGCAGCCGATCCAGGACCAAAGGTGGTTGGTTCGAATCCCGGTGTCCCATATGGTCCCCCGTGCCTGCCAGGAGCTATTTCTGAGCAGACAGCCAGGAGTAACCCCTGAGCACCGCTGGGTGTGGCCCAAAAACCAAAAAAAAAAAAAAAAAAAAAAAAAAAAAAAAGAGTCTATTGTAGTATTAAAGATTTCAAAGTGAATAGTAAGTTCCGCCTAGCTCTCAGAAGTTTAGAATAGGTAAGGAAAATATATTTATAAATACACAATTGTAATTCAAAAGGCAAATGCAGCAATAAGGGGATGCCACCAGACAATGATGTCAAATCGAGTAAGAAAGTCAAACCTGGAGGCTGGAGAGATAACATGGAGGTAGGGTGTTTGCCTTGCATGCAGAAGGACGGTGGTTCGAATCCCGGCATCCCATATGGTTCCCTGAGCCTGCCAGGCATGATTTCTGAGCATAGAGCCAGGAGTAAACCCTGAGCGCTGCAGGGTGTGACCCCCCCCAAAAAAAAAGAAAGTCAAGCCCGCTTTTGGAAGTAAATTATATAGATATGTGAGGAGCCTGTCTGGGGTTTACTTAAACCCTGGGACACAAGTCTTTTTAAAGAGGCTTATTCAGAAGATGATAAAACTAAACGTTGACCTGATAGAGATCAAGTGTCTCTTAAACCAGTTTCCACATCAGTAAACTGTCAAAAGTCAGATATGATCCTGAATTTGCTCCTATTACTACATCCTGTCATTCATGCACAGCAGGCAGCAGAAAAACACCCATCACAGTCCCACGCCTGACAATCTTCATGTTGTCACAGTTTCATATCCACAGGTGATTGGAGCACCCTCCCTACTCTAGCCCTATCTCCCAACATATCCAGCCCCCGATGTTTAAAGAGAACTGAAATTCTCTTTAAATACACACGTTTAGTCCATGCATATCTTTAAATGATCTTAAAAACAAACACAGCCAATTTCTAAAGTGGAGAATGAAAAGTAATTAATTGTGCCCCAAGGAAGTCTGGCACAGAGCAGAAAAGGTTAGTCTGTTGGCAAGTGCATCTCTCCCAGTGCAGGCAAAAGAGCAGAGCTTGCCATCCACAGGTGCAAACTGTAGGAGCCACTGGGGGAGGGAGACAAGAAGGGGGATGATAACAGTCTGAGACAACGTGAATCTCATCCTCAAGCACACTTATCCATCTGGTGTGCTGTAGCACATCTTTTCCATCCATGCAATTCTCAGAACGCAAATCTCGATTGTCTCTGAGAGTCACTGTAGGAGAATCAGCAATGAAAAGAAATTGAGATGCAAAAGTTAACAAGGCATATGTTCCTGGAATTAGAAGTTCAGCCTTTTGCTTATCCCTAGTCCTGGTTCTATATTTATGTCAAGAACCATAAATTTTTGACTCGCCTATATGCCCTGCCTGGACTTCTATCAATTTAGCATGTGGGTTTTATTAGACACTAAAGAAATTAGAAAATTAGACTGTCTTTCCAGAGCAGGTTTGCTTTTTTAAAACTTCCCTTTGTAGCAATAGTGCTTTTGAAGAGGTTCAATCTGGACTGTATTAAAATAATTTTATTTGGCTCCAAATCAAGTTACCAAATTGCCACCATGAAAAATGTTTAAGCTAAAGTAATTTTGAGTGCACAATGAATCAGGATGGTGTCACATAGCTCATTTCAATAAAGCAACTGAGGGCAAATGAAGGTGCAGCGAATCACAGAACTATGTGGCTTAGTTCATCAATACCTGAACTTTTGGGAGTGCTAAGTATAGTTACCCGAAGCCCCCACCTTTACTCTTTTTCTTCCTAATTAGAAGAATTGTCTTTTAAACAGGGTTGAAAAGAGAACAGAGTGCAGTAGTTGAGCTGTTACTGTAGAGGTTCTTATGATTTCTGAGAAGTCTCAAATAGGGGATAGCAGTTATATTGGCTACTTTTCAAATAAAAGCAATGGGAAAGACACATGAAAAGAATATATTTGATGGTCTTTTCCACTGTATTAAGTAGAGTGACAACCTTTACTGGAAATGCAGATTCTCTCTGTGATGTTAATACGATCACTTTTAATCTGTAATGTTTCTGCTAGTTCATTTCTCCACTTGCTCATTCAGTTAAAGTGGCTACAGGGGGCAGGTGTCAGACACAGCTCAAACCACAGAACATGCTAACATAAGATGAAGTATCTTGCTTTAAGGACTTCATCATTTGATGGGGAAAAGACACATGTTCAGACCAGACCTTTCCAGCATTGTCTGATAAATGCTAGACTAGAGATACCTGTCATCTTCAAGAGAAAAGAAGGTGAGTGTTTCTCAGATTGTGGTGTGTGGAAAGAGGTCAAGGGCAACCTAGACCTGAAGGGTCACTGGATTGCTACTTCTTGGGATATGTCCAGATGGATTCACTTCAGAAATGGTGCTCACCAGTCTGAAAGAGAGACCAGCAAGTGCAAAAAATCAAGCAAGCTAGGAGTAGGGCAGAGCCTCAAGTTAGAGGACATGTAGATAGAGTCGAAGAGAAGTCAGGGAACTGATTCAATAAATATAATACAAATATTAAAGGCACTGTGGTTCTCATTCAGTCTATAAAAACTGATTAATTTTAAACATGGAGAAATAATCATTGCATTTAAATTTTAATTTTTTTAATGTATTCTGATTTCTGTAACAAAATACCATTAACTCAGTGGTATAAACCAATAAAAATGTATTCTTTTGATGTTAAGGAAACTATGTCTAAGATAAAGTCATCAGCAACATGACTGGTTTCTTTCAGGGTTGGGGAGGTGGCCAGAGCATTTGCTTATCTCTAAACTTCTTGGGGTTGACCATGAATCCTTCATATTTCTTGACTTGTGTGAATATAATACCCGTCTCTGATTCTGACATCAGAAAGTATTCCGGATGTAGATTTTTCTCTGTGTTCAAATGTCACTCTTCATCTGAGTACCCAACTCCAGTCATTCTTGTTTAAATACATGATCACTCTAATTCTATATGTAGTCACCCACACAGATACTAGAGATTAGAATTTGATCATTTAGTATATCTGGAAGTTGAAAGATGGTAGGGTGGTTCATAGGGTACAACCCAATAACATCATAAAAGGGGTCTGACCCTTTAAGATAGGTGCTGGTTAACTGTCATTGAGTGGAGAGAAAAGACCCCACCTCAAGTTCAGGGGTATTAGCTGCTGTGGGTTTTGGAGCTGGAGTTCCTGAGCTGCTGTTTTGCTAACTACTGCTGCTCCTGCTGTTTTCTACAGACTTAGGCTGCATTTTCCCAGGCAGCTTTACCCTTTTGCCTTTTGCTTCTCCTGCCTATTCTTCTTACCTGTTCCTCCTCTCTCTGACTTTATCCTGGTTCCAAGCCCAACTTTCTCTCTCTCTCTCTCTCTCTCTCTCTCTCTCTCTCTCTCTCTCTCTCTCTCTCTCTCTCTCTCTCTCTCTCTCTCTCTCTCTCTCTTCTCTGTCTCTCACTGTCTCTGTCTCTATCTCTCTGTCTGTGTCTCTGTTTTCTCTCTCTGTCTCTCTCTGTCTCTGTCTCTCTCCCCCTTCCTGGACATAGGGGCTTGTTATAAGGGTCCTGGTTTCTCTACCCTACCTGTTCTATTCATTACCACTTGTCAGTGTCTTGCCTTCAAGCCTTTCTTGATCACAACTCAAACCACAAATGGTATGCAGGACAACAGAGCTAAAAGACTATAGTCAGCCCAGCAAGAAGGCCATTACAGTAATTGAATGGGTGTCATTGGCTGCCATCACTAAAGAAATAACTTTGGTTCCTGGAGGAGGAACAGGTCAAATACAGGTCTTTGAAGTTATAATCTGAATAACTTATTAGTATAATGACTGGGTTGTGAACTATGTATTAGCAGTCCTATAAAATTTATATGTTGAAAACCTAAATTTCAATGGGATGGTATAACAGGACAAACTTCTAGAGAATATTGGATTCCCAGGGCAGAACATTCATTGGTAGGCCAGTGTTCTTATAAATCTCTGGAAGTTCAATAGCTTTTGTGTCACATGTTGACTCTTGGGAAAATTGTCCTTTCTCTTACTAGTTTTGCTAACTCTGAAAACTTCTGTAAAGTAAAGATGAGCAAGTGAGACTATTGCTCATAGGAGTCAGAAATAAAATTTGCCTTATAAAAATCCAAGTCAGTCCTATATGTAGGGGCTGGTGAGGTGGCACTAGAGGTAAGGTGTCTGCCTTGCAAGCGCTAGCCAAGGAAGAACTGCGTTTCGATCCCCCAGCGTCCCATATGGTCCCCACAAGCCAGAGGCAATTTCTAAGCTCTTAGCCAGGAGCAGCCCCTGAACATCAAACAGGTGTGGCCCAAAAAAGCAAAACAACAAAAAAAAGTCCTATATGTGGGATGGGATAGCACAGTGAGTACAGTGTCAGTTTTGCACATAGCCAACCCAATTTGATCCTCTGCACCTCATTTGATTCCCCAAGCACTGTCAGGAATAATTACTGAGCACACAGGCAGGGAGCATTGAACATGCCCCTCAAATGAACAGTGAACAACTCCTATATTGTATTTATAATTGAAATTTTTAGTTAAAACCTAAATTAGTAATTTTAGAAAAATCTTCAAGATTGCACGATTTGCTTTCCTATAGCCCATTTTCTTCAACTATCACCCCAAAAGTGCCTTTTATTTTTCCATCACATTGACAGTTTCTCACCTGGACAATTTCTTCTCAAACAATTATCAGCAGAAAATCATTTGGAAAGAGTGGTTAAAATGTATGTTTTTCCCTATCTTTAGATATTTTAAATTATTCATTCTAGAGGCACAATAAGGAAATTGTTTTATCATTTTAAAAAAATGAGGGTCCTAGTCCTCCTGAAGAAACAGTCTAGACTCTTCCAGTGTTTGAATCTAGTCTCTCTGTAAGAGCATGGATTCTTCATTTTACTTAACATACGGATGTGGACTAATATCATTTAACTATCAGAAGTTTAACATATCAATTCAGAGAAACTGATTCTACTGAGCTCTTACTCTCTTAATATTTGTTTTTCTTAATTACATCAAATAGATATGCTCTTTCTTTTGCAAACTCTTCAAAACTATAACACTCCATCATCATATTATATATGTCTACCATATCATAATATTCAAAACTTCCTCTTTTTTTCTTTAATATAAAGTAGATCTATCAACGTACAAACATTTCAACTGATTTAGTAGTAAAAGCTAATTGTCATTTGTACATAAACAAGAATGAAGAATAAAATGCATCTTATATAATTAAAAAATACATTACAGCTTAGATTTGAGACCCAGATGTTTTGCATATTTAGCCAATCAACAGCAACCTATCATTTTATCATTCTTAGTTCTAAAGAGGCATTTGTGACCTAGTTTTTGTAAAAATGAGCAACAAAGGAAATGAAAACTTGCATATGTTCCAGTCTTTAGAATTTTATTGGGAGATGGCTTTTTCTTTTAACAAAACAAAATTTAATGTGAGTAATTAATTCTTTTTTAATGTGATAAAAACAATAGTAATTCTGGAATTTCATAAAATACTGTTTGATTCACTGTACAATTTCTCAATTTTATGAAGTTACTACATCCTTTTCTAGTGAACACCTTCTGAGCATTTGTACAATCATAGAAAAAAACAAGAGTATTTCATTTTTATAATCCATATGTTTAGTAAATTGCAGAAAACTAAATTTGATTATTTTATTGCTTAATCATTAATTTATGACAAGTCTTTTTATTATCCTCTTCCCTCCTGTCATTGCTGTAGCTGTAATGAATTGGGCAGGATCTTTGTGTGTGTTTCTGTGTGTGTGTGTGTGTGTGTGTGTGTGTGTGTGTGTGCATAGAGTGTATGTAACAGATGCTTAGCTGCAGTTGGAAACTTTCAGTTATGATGTAGTTTGGTGTCACATTATACGTGCTTTATACAACCAACTATGGTGTCAAATAGAGCACAAGTTCAATAAGAAATCACATATTCTAGTGCAGCACTGGAAGTTCCACAAGGCTGAGTTGCTGAGCTGCATTTGGCATGTGTGGGAGGCAAAGGGGTCATTGTTGTTGTAATCTAATTACAGATGAACATACATCAATAAATCAGAAGTACACAAAGCAAAATGCAGCATTCTCAAAACTCTCCTTTACCCTCACTTTATCTGCTGGCATATGTCTTCCATTTAGAACTATTTCAAGTTACTTTAGAAATCTATGCAATTTAAGGGCTTAATATTCAAATTTTCATTGATTGCTTTCCTCAAGCATCATCGTTGTCCTAAAATAGCTTCCTTCAACTCTTAGAATATGCTAGAGTTAAATTGTGTCCCCTCCATATTCATATGCGGAAGTTTGAACTTGTAATGTGACTGTATTAGGTAAAGTTTGTAAGGAGGTAAATTAGGTCAAATAAGGAAATAAGTTAGGATTGATATTTTTGTAAGGAGAGATATTGAGATCAATGATCTCGCTCTTTTACACACACACACACACACACACACACACACACACACACACACATTCTTGCTCTTTCTCCCCTCCTCCACCACTCCTTCCTCCCTCTCTCTCATCATGCACATATCAAGTGATAGCAATGAAAGGATGTATTAAAAAGATTTGTGCCTGCAAGTCAGCAAAGCCTCCACCAGAAATTAATTCAGTCACTTTTCTCTTAGACTTCTAAGCCTCCAGGACTGTGAGAAAACATGTGTTTGCCATTGAATCTGTAGGTTTGGGTTAGAAAGTCTAGATTGACTAATGCAGCTCTGCCTTTTACCCCACACCCCCGCCAAGTTCCCTGTAAACCTCCCAGAATGAGCTTCTAGCATGGGACCAGCATTTATTTAAATCTAGACAGTCATTGATTATCTTTACTCACTACTTCTAGAAGTGACCAGAAATACAGTTTGTGAAGCTCAATTGCAGATTGAAAATATTGGAAGGTTTTTATCTCTTAGTGGTTTATTATAAACTCCTCAGTTCACCTGCAGCTATAGTAATATGACTATGTAATTTTATCGCTTCAAATACTTTTCATGTACATTTCTTTCTTTTTGGGGGGAGAGGGGTTCAGCCACACCCGGTGACGCTCAGGGGTTACTCCTGGCTATGCACTCAGAAATCGTTACTGGCTTAGGGACCATATGAGAAGCTGGGGGATCGAACCTCGATCCATCCTTAGGCAAGTGAGCTCTAGGATGATGCCTTATGACTTGTGCCACTGCTCCGGCCCCCTCATGTACATTTCAATACATATCATGTCTCATAGCAGTCTATATTAATATTCTTGATTATTGAATTGCTACTTGAATATTTGACAATGTACTGAAACATGATTAATTTTGCCTTAAAGTAATACATGAACCTATTAAACAGGCATTAAAAAACAGATTTATTGTTTTCTGATAAGAATTTTTTTAATGTGAGTGTAGTACCGAGTTCTGCATTTTTGACTTTTTGTCTAAATCCAAATATAGAATAGATTTAAAAAATTTTAAATTCCTGCATAAAACTCTGTCTCTACCATAACCATGATGCTCTATATGGCTGCTTCCATCTTTCATTTCAATATGTGAAAGTTCTATTAAAATTTTAGGTGACAAATTGCTTGCAGCATGAAGCCACAAAAAACAAATTAGAGAATTCCATAGCAGTGCTGTTAGGGCTTTCTCACCAGCTATCAAATCGCTGAGTTTAAAATCAATTGGATTACATAAAATGCATTTTTCTGCTCCAGCTCATGTTTCTCCTTTGCATGAAAAATAAGGAAATTTCATACCTTTGAATTCAACATGGATATGAAACAACAGCAGGGGAAAAAATGGAAGAATTGAAGGCCTCATCTTTAAGATCTAATATGTCATAAATATCCTCATGTCATAAATGCTGGTACTGTTAGAAACACAAGAAATAATTCCCTTTCAAAAATAGATGAAAATGCAAGTGGAAAAGCAAGTTATAAATTTCCAGGACCAAAACTAGATGCTAGTAAATGTAATACACTAATCATAGTAGTAGTAGTAACTCATTGTAAATTTTCCCTTTATATTTTTTTACTGGCTTCTTAAAGAAAGGCAAAGCACTTTCACTATTTTTTGTTCTTTTTCTTCACCCCTGTCTAGTTGTTTTCTTACATACTTTCAAAACTTTGTCTCTAACCTGGATTATCTAAACAGACCCAGTCTAAATTCCCTCCTTAGTACTAATCTTACTTGTCCAATTACCTTTTGCTCATAATAGTTTGGATTCCTCTGTGACCTCAGGTTTAGCATATGTAATAAAATATATTATAATGCTAGAGCTTCCATCAAGAGCTGCAAAACTAGTCAGCCTGGCTTGTTAAAAAAGACACAGACACAAAATAGAGTTGCTTATGCTTGGTCCCACCAAGACTTATTATCCAGCCTAATGGTGGTTTCAAGCTCTATACAGAATGAAATTTAAACCAATCAGCATGAGATTCCTGGGCAGCATTAGTGAAGCAATCTGCTTATCAGCACACATACCTGTTTTCTCCTAAAATAATTCCCTTCTTAACTTCCTTCTCCAATCTTCCTTTAGCCTGTAAAACCCTTTCTTTTTGTATAACTCCTGGGATTACCCTCACCCTTTTAATTGTTACATGGATTACTGGATTACATTGTTACTGGATTCATGAACACACACACACACACACACACACATATTTCAGTCAATTAGATCTTCAAATTCACTAAATCTTCAAATTCACTAGGATGAATTTTAGGTTTAGCAAAGCCTCCAGGTTTCCAGCAATAATAGAAACCATGCTTGGTTCCTTAACTTTATCTACTCCCCAATGGAAATTCTTGACTCAGCTTTATTGGCATTTGATTTTAAATTGCCTGTTTTGTGTATTCAATATTTTCCAACTGTATTTTAAACTTTCAATATATTTTATATCAATTATTGTTACTATTCCCAATGATAATTTTTATTCACTCCAACCTATCCTTCATGTTTTTATTCCAAAATCATATTGCTCCTTTCCTCTCTTGAGTCAGTATCATTAATGCTTCTCCACTTCCTAATTACCACTAACATTTCTACTACTTATTACCTGACCTACAAATATTTTAAAACATGTCTTCTACTCTTATTTTCAATTCACCTATCTCCACTTCCCAACACAATCCTGGTAATATCATTTTGTGATAATTTCAATTGTGAAATGTACACATCTTTAGTGTTCTCCCTTATTTTTCATAAGACCAGTGATCTGTCTCAAACACCGTCTCTGTGATTCCTTAATAATTATTATGATGATAATATCAATAATATAAGCATAATTTGATGAATGTGACAGGAATATACTCTGAGAAATATATTGTTTCCTAGCTGTATGAATGTCATAGAGTAAATTACACAAACCTAGATGGCATCATCCATTAGGATGCCATCATCCTATGGTCTGTAATTCACCAAAACATAATTAAGTGATGTGTGCCTTATTATTACAGTGGAATAATACATAATCCAATAAAATAAATACAAAATGGGTATAGGTGTGATTTACTTAAAAATTTTTCATTATAATCTGAAACAGCCAAAATTTAGCTATTGGTAGAAGGGAAAACAATGTTTACATTTGAGACTGAATGACTAAGAAAAGGCATGAAGAAAAAAGAAAATAAAAGGATTCTGTTATTCTGGGAATATTCCACTTTTTTATAATTGAATCAAAATTTATATAGAAATTTTGGATAACCTAAATCTTGAGAGAAAATTTCTCTTTAAAATTAAAAATGTCAAGAAAGGAAAATCATATAGTTAAGACAGTAAGGGATATTTTCATTGTTCCTCTTTTTAATTACTTTACACCTTTGTGCTAAATGCACGCTTTCTCTCTCACTCCCCTAGTCATGTGAATTATGGAGTAATGTGAACAGGTGAAACTAAGAAAAAAAGGCAATGTCTTTTATCTAGTAACTAGATAATATGGGAGTATGCATTAAAGTGAGAAATGAGAAAGAGGATTTGTTAAAACTATAAATGAACTGAAAAGTTTAGTCCCAGACAAGCATGTGTGAAATAGATCTAAAGCACCATATCAGAAACAATGAGAATTAAAACAGAAATCACTAATAAACTCACAAACTAATCCATGAAATGCCTGTGAATGGGACAGAGAAACAAAGCTCTGGAAATTAAACTGAACTCAACGTACCCTGTTGAGTGGCAATGGCAAAGAGGCCAACTTCGTTATATTTCTCACTGTATGGTGAGAGCTTTCTGTCTTTCATTAGTGGGCAAGAAATTAGCTGTAGTTTTTCATAAATTCTGTTGAATAGTTTAAGAAAATGTTTTCTATTTTTAGTACAGTAGGGTATTAAGTTATTTTTATGATGAAAAGGTATTGATTATTTTCATCAAATGCCTTTTCATTAAAGCATGTTTGATTCTTTTATATACTAGAAATATAATATGATGCATGCTATAGCAAATTATAAATTATATACATTATAGCGTATATACAATAAGTCATGTAGCATAATAGAAGCATAGAATACTTTGGGAAAATAACCTTAAATTTTGGGATACAGAGGCCCGAGATTTAGCACAGCGGTAGCGCATTTGCTTTGCAAGCGCTGACTCAGGACCAATGGTGGTTTGAGTTCCAGCATCCCATATGGTCCTCCGTGCCTGCCAGGAGTGATTTCTGAACAGAGAGCCAGGAGTAACCCCTGAACATCACTGGGTGTGGCCCAAATAACAAACAAAAATATTTAGGGATACATTTTATTTGTGTATTCAATCATTTTAATGGACTATTGGAGTTTTTTGTTATTTCTTTTGGAAGGCTACACCTGACAGTGCTCAAAGTTTTACTCTTGGCTTTGCCCTTCAAGATAATTTCTGTTGGGCTCAAGGGACTGTATCACATGGGGTGCCAGAAATTAAATCAGGGTCAATTGATTCCCAGATGATTTTTATATTTTAATATTCTGTTAAATAGTATTTTCTTGAGGGTTTTGTTCTCACATAGATTTTTTTAAATTTTTTTGTACCTATCTTTATAAGAAAAATTGATTTGAAGTTTCCTTTTCTTATGGTCTTTGACTTTAGTACTAGAGTATTACTGGTCACAGTATTAATTAGATAGTTTTACCTTCCATCTACCATTTGGTTGTTGTTCAATTCTTTGAATGATTAATAGTAATATTGATGAAATCGATCAGGTTGTCAACTTTCTTTTAAGGTTAATCATTATTGATTTACTTATGTCCATATTTTCTATTTCTTCTTGAGATAATTTTGATTGTCTATGCCTTTTTATTTTATTCATTCAACAATCTGAGTTGATTAAAATTTATCATCATAAATTAGAGTTTTCATATTCTTTCCATCATTTGGTTGCAATGGTTCATTTCATTCTTGATTTTAATCATTATAGTCTTTTTTGTTCTGGTTACTCAGGCTAAAGGTGAACAATATCCTAATTTTTCAAAGAACCAACTTTTAATTGTATCTACTATGTCTTTCTAATTTCTATTTTGTTTCTCTTATATTTATTTTTATTATTTTTTCTCTCTATGTGACTTTGGTTTCCTTGACTCTTTTTCTATTGCCTAAAGTAAAACCCATGTTATTGATTTGAGATTGTTCTTTGTTTTTGTAATGCAAATTCTTCCCTCAGGCAATGGTTTTGCTCTAACATAAAAGTTCTGTTGTTTTTTTTTTCAAAATATTTTTTCTATATGCAACATATTTTCTTTGATTGTTTATTCAAAATCACATTCAAAAAGTAGTCACATTATTTGTATATATTTTCCGTTTTTATTTTCTTAATTATTAATTTCTAATCTTATTCCACTCTAGTGGATAGTTTGAGTGACTTTAATTCTTCCAAATTTATTGAAACTTGTACTGTTGTGAAAATGTAAATTGAGACAGATTATTACAGAAAGCAACATGGAGTTTTCTAAGAAAATATCAAGAACTGGATTACCACATAACTCATCATCTTCACTTCTGGGTATTTAAAGAAAATGAAAATAGGGGCCGGCGAGGTGGCGCTAGAGGTAAGGTGTATGCCTTACAAGCGCTAGCCAAGGAAAGGACCACGGTTCGATCCCCCGGCGTCCCATATGGTCCCCCCAAGCCAGGGGCAATTTCTGAGCGCGTAGCCAGGAGTAACCCCTGAGCATCTAACGGGTGTGGCCCGAAAAATCAAAAAAAAAAAAAAAGAAAGAAAATGAAAATATCATTTTGAAAAATGTGTGTGTGTGTGTGTGTGTGTGTGTGTGTGTGTGTGTGTGTGTGTACTTACAGGTCTACTGGCTGTTTGATATCATCAAGAATGGTCTCCCTAGGCTAATTTTTCACAACAAGAGAATAAAACTGTGATGTATAATCACATGATGGAATATTACACAGCTCAATAAATAATAACACTCGCCATTTGCAACAACATGAATAGAACTTGGGGGCATTGTTAAGTTCAAGAGACAGACTTCTGGTTACAAAATAAATGAATCAAAAAGGTAGTGCACTATAGAAAATTCATAGACAATGAAATCACATTAGAAATTTTAAAACTAACTTAGGAAAATATAAAAAATAAACTTATTGTGGTGACTGTTCAAATAAATATTAATAAATAATTGCATATGCCTGTCATAGTAAAAAAAAAAAATAAAACAAAGTAAAAAATAAAACCCAGCAACTTAGTTAAGTAATTTTTGACTCTGAATTATGCTTAACTTTGAGCTTGCAATGAGTCAAAGTTCAGCCTAGTGTATTTTACATTCTTACATAATACCTGCAAATAGATGATGCTTTCTACAACTGTGACATGTATTTATTAGAATCTAAGATTTAGAATTAAGTGTAACCTAAATGTTGATATTAGAATAGTGTATGCCTTTGCTTAGAAATAATATTAGAAATAACATTGCTTTGGCTTCTGCTCTCTACTTGCCTGAGGAAGTTAACTACTGTAAACCTGGCTTTGCTGTGAACCTGAGTGTAGCCAGGACAGACTGCAGTTTTAAGGTATAAATACTAGACCCAGAAGAAGAGCCAATTCCTGGAACCAGACCCTAAAAGTAAATGCTGGGAACTATAAGGCTAAACAGCAGCTGACAGGCAGCCAGATAACAACTGACCACAATGAGTCCACAACAATGGACATATAGTCAGATGAAACTGCACCCTGAATCTGGAGATGCCTGATCATTCCTTACTGAGCTGACAGCCGCCATAACTCTGTCTGATGCTACATTGAACTACAACCAATTCTAGCACAATCTTGTACAAAGGACCAATAATTTTAAAGATCAATACCCAGAGGCAGGGATTCCTTAGACTGAACCCAATGTACACTTTAAATTGGACATTTGAACCATCCTCATTTCTTTTTTTTTTTTGGTTTTTGGGCCACACCCGGTGACGCTCAGGGGTTACTCCTGGCTATGCGCTCAGAAGTCGCTCCTGGCTTGGGGGACCATATGGGACGCCGGGGGATCGAACCGCGGTCCGTCCTAGGCTAGTGCAGGTAAGGCAGGCACCTTACCTCCAGCGCCACCGCCCGGCCCCACCATCCTCATTTCTTAGGAGATAATGGACCCCACCATGTTGAATATACTCCCTTGCATTCACATTACCGCCTGTCTCCCCAGTGTTTTTTTGGGTGGTGGATCCTGAGTTCCAGCCTTAACAATATAATTACACTTTTTTGGGTGGATGATATTTTGGGCCAAGCAACAGTGCTGAGGGCTGGCTTCTTGCATGTTCAGTGTGCACAGGGGAAACACTGGGGAGCTTGGAGGAACAAGTGATATTGGGAGGAGCAAACTTAAAGGACTTAAGACTTAAACCTGGTCCTACCCTTCTGATCTTGTTAGTGCTGTTCAAGGTAGTTAATTTCTTTTCTTTTTTTTTTCTTTCTTTTTTTTTTTTTTTTTTTGGTTTTTGAGTCACATCTGACAGCGCTAAGGGTTTACTTCTAGCTCTGCACTCAGAAACTGCTCCTGGCAGGCTTGGGGGACCATATGAGATATCGAACCATTGTCCATCCTGTGTTGGCTGCATGCAAGGCACCACCCTATTGCTGTGCTATCTCTCCAGCTCCCTCATTACTTTATTTTTAACTGTGAATTTTTAAACAGGAAAATTAATTTTTTGTATATATTTATTTAAATACCTTGATTACAAATATGATTGTAGTTGGGTTTCAGTCATGTAATGAACACCCCCCTTCACTGGTGCAAAATTCCCACCACCAATGTCCCAGATCTCCCTCCTCCCTACCCCACCCCCACCTGTACTCTAGACTATATAACTACACTGAGAACTATCATAACCATGTAAATGAATGAAGGAAGTAGAACGCCTGTCTAGGATGATACAGCTTTTAAATTATTTTTTTGTTTTGTTTTGTGGAGGGTGTTTTGTGGGGGGGGGGATACACTCAGTGGTGCTTCTGGCTTGCTCCTGGCTCTGCATTCAGAAATTACTGCTGGCAGGCTATGGGATGCCAAAGACATCAGGTCGGCACTGTGCAAGGCAAATACCCTACCCACTGTGCTATGGCTCCAGCCCCTAATTTATATTTTTGTTCACTCTCAATGCTCAGGTGTCCTACTTGGCTCTACACTGAGAAATCACTTCTGGTGACGGTCAGGGAATGATATGGGGTGCTGGCAAGTGAAACCTAGCTCTAGAATATGCAAGGCAAGTGCCCTATGCACTGTACCATCTCTCTGGGTCTGAGTCTCTAATGTAATAGCTCTTTGTTTCATAGTTCATGTGTTAGGATTTAGGATTTAGAATTAATTGTAACCTAAATGTTGGAACATAAATTCTGAACAAGGAGGGTCCCTATTTCTTAAAAACTACATGGCAGGCTTCTCAGGTTCTGACCAGGGGAGAAATATCATTTTGTAAGAATCACATGGTGTAAACAACATGCTATATCTTCATAAGCCTATTTCCAAAGACCCGCCCCAAGATACCTGGCCATACCAGGTAGTCTATTAGGGAAGGACAAAGGAGCACTAGGAAGGTACCCCTAGAGTCCAGTGGTCTCGCGAGCCACATGCGGCTCTTTATATTTTTTAATGCGGCTCTTCTGTGTGCCGGGCGGCAGCTCCAGGAGTCAGGACTCTGCTCTTAGCCTCTGTCAGTACATGCCCTGTGTGGCTCTCAAAATAAATTTCAATCGTAGTTTTGACGAGATTTGGCTCTGTTAAAAAAAAAGCTTGCCTGCCACTGCGAGCCTAGACCATAGCAAATCATTTTAAGGGTTATCAGAAAGTTGGAATCTCCCTATATCCTTTCCCTATATAATCTTCCTTATGACCTTGGGCTGGGCTCATCTTCTTCTGGGGATGGCCCTGGATTGGAGCCTTGTTGGTAGACGGATTAAAGTATTAAACTTTATTCCAGTGTGTGGTCTTATTCTTCTACTCCCGACCCTAATACTAAATGTTAATGTTAAACTATGGTGTTCCTTTGTTTAGAGATAATATTGTTTTAGCTTCTGTGCTCTGCTTACTTGAGAAGTTAACTGCCATAACCTACCTTTGCTGTGAACCTAGATATAGCCACCGCAGGCTCTAGATTTTTGGAACTGAACTAGGCCCAGAAGAGCAGCCATTTCCTGTAACTAGATCTTATGAAGACATTCTAGGAAGTGGCCTCCTAGTCAGGTATTTTTAAATTATTATGAATATATCACTTGTTATAATTTTATCTTGCTTCTCTAATTCTTTTTCTTTGTTTTTTTTTCTTCCTGTTTGTTTTATTTCTGGCCTACATCCGGTGATGCTCAGGGGTTACTTCTGACTATGTGCTAAGAAATCGCTCCTGGCTTGGGAGACCATATGGGACGCCGAGGGATCAAACTGCGGTCCATCCTAGGCTTGCGCTACAGCTCTGGCCCAGCTCCTCTAATTCTAAGACCTAGAAATCTGTTCAGAAGTGGTGCTGTTGGGAGAGAAAAACAAGGTAGAGGTCATGAGTGAGTAGCTGATAAAGGACAGAAAAGAGTTAGCATTGTGCTTAGATGAGCCTGTACAAGGTGTTGAGGCAGATGTCTGTCCTCATTTATGCTAGTGAAGAAAACTTTGCAGCTCCCAACTCCTTCCCATGACACTGCAATATCTCTTCCTTTGTTATAACTTGTAAGAACAAGCTTTACTCAGAATTCACCTGAGGCTTACCAAATTCAATCCATTATATGAACGTTATAATAGTTTTTAGCATCCCAACATCACTTTCATCAACACCATTCCACTTTATAATTAAATAAGGCAACCTATGAAAGTGTCTAGATATTATAGTCAGAACCTCAAACCCCATATTAACTGCACCCGTTGTGGGAGAGAGAAGGTAAGAACAGGAAAGAGAAGCTGAAACCAGAAAGATGGAACAAAGAGCAAGCTGCTTTTCCTTGGACATCCTGATCTATGCATGGCACTAGCTCTTTTCTTTAAAACAACACTTTGTTAGGGTCTGGAGTAGAAGGACAATACCACACAATTGGAGTAAAGCTGAACAAAACTTTAATCCATCTACCAACAGCCCCAAAACTGACCCAGTCCCGGTTATCTCTAGAAGGAGGTGAACTTTGCCCAAGGTCATGAATAGGATTATATAGGGAAGGAATATATATAGGGAAGGAATATAAGTACGTAGGTTCCTGCTTTTTGATGATCATTAAAGTTACTTGCTATTTTCTAGCGGTACCTTCCTACTTCTTCCTTGTGTCCTTCCCTGATAGGTATGGACAAGTAATTTGGAGAGGTGTTAATAAAAATAGGCTTGAGAAAACTTAACATCTGGCTTATATCATATGGTCCTTACAAAATGGTATCCCTCCTTGTTTGGAACCTAAGAGAAGCCTGACATGTGACCTTTACAATTTTGAGTTCCCATATGACCCATCTATACCACTCCTAGGGATATACTCTAGGAACACAAAAATACAATTCAAAAATTTCTTCCTCACCCTATATTTATTGCAGCACTATTCACAATAGCAGACCCTGGAAACAATCAAGATGCCCTTCAACAGATGAATGGCTAAAGAAACTGTGATACATATATACAATAGAATATTATGCCATCAGGAGAGATGAAGTCATGAAATTGTCCTACACATGTATGTACATAGAATTTATTATGCTGAAGGAAATAAGTCAGAGGGAGAGAGATAGACGCAGAATAGTCTCATTCATCTCTGGGTTTTAAGAAAAATTAAAGCCATAATGTAATAATGCCCAGCAACAATAGAGATGAGGGCTGGAATGACCAGCTCACAATATAAAGCTCACCAAAAAGAGTGGTGTGTGTAGTTAGGAAAATAATTTCACTAACAAATAGCACAACAACGTTAATGGGTGATAAAATTAGAATGCCTATCTCAAATACAGGCATGGGTGGGGTGGAGGAAAGGGAGAAATGGTGGTGGGAATTTTGCACTGGTGATGGGCAGTGTTTTGTTTATGACTAAACTTAACTATAATCATGCTTGTAATCTTGGTGCTTAAATAAAGATTTTATTTAAAAAAAAAAAAGGAAAAAATGGTATTCTCCTTGTTCAGAACCCAGGATCCCACAACTTCATTTAGAGAGACTCAAAGAATCAATATTTCAACCAAAGTGGTAGAAGAGTAGAGTTTATTGGTCAGTATCAAGAGTTGAAGTGGCCCTGGGAACTCCCAGTCATAAACAAAGGATCCACTTGGTTTCCACGTCTTCAAAAGAGAAAGCAAACAAGCAAGTCAGTCAGGCTGTTTCCACCAGCAAAATTGCAGTTAAGGCTGATGTGGCTTTGAAGAATAAAGAGTATTACACTAAACTAACTGTTTTGCTTCAGTTTCTACTCTCTAGTGATTCCGGTGCCTCTAAAACTATAAATCTTTTCTACCTTGTTTTCACCTCTTATTGTAACTGTAACTCATCTCCATCTCTTTATCCCTGTCTTTCTCAGCTATTTTCTACTCCTCAGTTTTCCTCAATTTCCTTCACATTACTTCGAATGCCAGATTCTTTTACTTGCTTTCTGTACCTTTGAAATAAATACCTTCTTTTCATATTTCATATTTCCATGAACTCCTTCTTAGAGAGTACATGATTTGGTGTAGAGTGGGGCTGCACATTATTTGTGGACAAAGAAGCTTTATCTCTACATTCTCTTTATCTCTGACTCACTAAAGTGTGTTCTCTGATTTAAGTCAACTATTTACTAAGAACTAGTGCCACTACTAGAGAACTCTAGAAAACTCTTATTCAAAGAGTGTACTTTGCTTTAATATATTACTTTCTGCTTTTTATTTATTTTATTTACTCACTCTTCAATTCTCATCTGTTATAAAGTCAAGATCTGTACCCTAAGATATGGATAATTACTTTAACCTTGGCTGGGATTTTCTTCAACAATTTTTGAGAGGATTGAGGAGTAAAACATGTATTTGTTTATGAATAAATATGCCCATAGTGAATCAAAAACACTAGGAGTAAAGATAATAATCCTCCCTGTGATGAGAAATCTCCCTTTCCTCTCTTCTCAAAGTCCCAAATTCCTTAATATAGAACCTCATTTTAGGCATACACTATTTTTCATTAGACTTTTCAGTCATGTAAAATTTCTATATCTATGTTACTAAATGTATTGTTTTTGTTATCTTAACGGCACAGTTTCATTGCCATTCAAAAATCAACCAATTGTGGACATGTTGGTAGGTTAAGATAGAGATTCACTGGTAAATAGCTGGTTCATGAGAAAATAGCAAACTCGTATGCTCAAAGAAATCACCTTGTCTTTCTGATCACATGAAAAGGTAATATTATTGTTTGATTCTTTTATTTTTAAAGAAAATGTGTCAAGTTTCTTATTTTAATTTGTTTTGTTTGGGAACCATATTCAGTGGTGCTTGGGTCTACAGTTACATTTTGCTCCAGAGTCATTTTAATCTACGCTTAGGGGCTCAAACCAGAGCCTCCTCTTGCACTTTGTACTTTGAACTCTCTCCAATCCTACAAATGAAAAACCTAGGATGCCCTGTTTTAGGAAAGGTACCTTGTAGATTTGTGGGCACTAGAGTGATCAACGAATTCTTGACTGGCCCCTGAGGCATATTTCATTTTATTTTCAAACCAAACCCAAAAATTTCTGTGTTCAATTATTCTTCTTTAGGGTTTTTTGGCTTTTTTTTTTTTTTTTTGAGAAAGAAGATCAGGGAAATTTTTTTCTTTCCAGAATTTGCTGGGTTTAAGTTAAAAGTCATCTCTCAAATTCTTTGAGGCTGGTTTTATTTTAGTTATTTGTCTAACTGGAGTAAAACTGGATATGGGTATAATTTTACTAGCAGCCCTAACTGCCCCATTTCTCAAATTGGGATTTGTTTGATTGTTGGAACCACTTCTTTAATGTCTAGCATTCTGATAAAATTGATAGTATTTTGCTTACTTTTTTGTCTTATGGAATCAACTAGGCATTACTCCTTCATTTTCATCAAAGATGCAGAAGAACCATTTTAAATAATATTTTAAAATAAAATATAAGAAAATATAAAAGCAGTTGTTTTTAATATAGCCAGAATTAACCATAACAGTAGAACTACCAGACTTAAGAATTTTGTTCAAGTATTTGTATATATGTTTAAAAGTGCTTAATGTATGCTTGTATTAGTATGGTTATATTTGTCAAATCAATAAAATCAAAGTAAAGTAATAGATAATTATAAATTTGGTATATTTTGTTATGGAGTGAGATGATTTAGTATTCTAAAGTAATTATCATCTAGAAAACAAGAATAACTAGTTTTTAGTTGTAGCTTAAATAGTTATATAATTCTTTTTATTTTTTAATTTTTATTGTGACCAAAGTGCATTACAAATCTTTCATTGCATCATTTATGGTATATAGTGATAATGAATGAGGAACATTCTCACCACCAGTGCTGTCCTTCCTCCACCCCTGTTCCCAGCATGAATCCCATATCTCTCTCCTTTACCCTTCAGAATGCTAGTGCAACTGGTCTCCACTTTACAGCTTGTTGTAGATTGAGCATCCATTCCAATGTTATTGGAGATAAAAAGGATAAAAAAGGAAGAAAAAATTTGGTAACAATTACAAAAAAAATAAATAAATAAAAAGAAGAGAGAAAAAAAGAAAAAAACGCACCCGGCAAATAAAAATAAAAATAAATCACCAAATAATAACCACAAGAGTGAAAAAAAGAGAGAAAAGTGAAGAAAAAAAAGAGAAGGAAAATAAAGTCAAAAACTAACAAATCAAAACAAAAAAAGAAGTAGGGGTGCTGGAGTGGTAGGTTTTGGCATTCCACCACCTTTTTTTTTTTTTTTTGCATAGGCACAGTAAGCATTGGGGAAGAAAGGGAATTCCCATGAGATTCAGGGTTTCTCCATCCTTGAAGCATACCATCATGGGATCAACCCCTGGCACCATATATACTCATTACCCCATCCCAAAGGCTTTTTTGTGGTGCCAGGAAACTTTCCCCTCAGTTGTGTGTGAGAAAATCAAGCCACTGTAACTAGCGATCTTGGTATTTGCACAGGTTATAGGTCAGGGTCTAGGATAGAATCTTTACAGTTCTAGAGGTTTCTATCCATCATTGTTGTTGTGTTCAGTCTTCTGTAAAACTTGCTCCCTGTTTTCGCTCAGTCCCTAAGCCAAAGCCTAGGATACTATGGATCAAACGGTTCTGCTCAGTTTCTGTTGTCCAAGTTGGGCCTCTGCAATAAGACATCTTTTTTTTTTTTTTTTTTTTTTTATGAATCCTGGGCTACAGTCTAGGGAAGGGTTTTTCTTATTGGTCCCAAGGTAGGTTCTGTTCAGTCACAGTTATCAAAGTCAGTTTTCTGTTGTTGGTGCTCTTATTTTTCACAGTTCAAAGGATGATACCTCTTCTGATTTCCATTCAGTGTTAGGTGATGTGATAGGACAACCTGGTCTTAGGTCAAGTTGTCCTTTCCTCGTTGTCATATCAAAACAAGCACTAGTTGGTGCCAGAGCAGTGTTATAAATCTCCCAATGGAGCTTAGTTCCTGGTGGTGTTGCCCAGAGCTGTATCAGTTCAAAGTCTGGGATCTGGGGTTTGAGATTAGACTAACACTGTCCAATCTCCTGGAGACTGCATTGTATCCACATGACAAATGTTCAGGATGGGAGGCACCCTTCTGCTATAAAAACTGAGTTCTTATCCCTAGGAGATAAGATCTTGTTTCTGTGTCTATGGTTTCCCCTTTTATTACTGTGCCCATACAAAAATGTATGGTGTCATACTGTGTTGCTGTTGCTATACTGGGTAAAGATGACAGGCTGCACACACAGTCTCTGTGGTCTGGTTTTGATCTGAGCTTTTATCCCAGTCAAGGCTTTTGTACCAAGCAGCACCAAAAATGTTAAGGATAGAGAAAAAAATGTATATATTAAAATAGAACAAATAAATAAAAATGAGTTAAAAAGAAAAGGTATTCGAATAAAACAAGTGGTGGAGGGGGCTACCTGTATATTTAGGAATATACATCTTAAGATGTATTATTATACAGGTATTGAGCTTCCATAGGCAATATAAGACTCCCAATTAGGTCTTTTGATATATTCCTGTGGGGAGTAAAAGCCAAGGTACTTTTCGTATCACAGGCCTTGGAATTGAGTTTGAAACATGCTTTGCGGCATTATGGAACCCTATAGTGTCCTTGAGCTGGGGGTTTTGCTGAAGCTGATTCCTGTATCATACAACAGTCCATGATTTGGTGGGGGTGAGAAGGGCCATCAAGCATGAGTCAGCAGGTGTTCTGGTAGTAGTTCTTTGTCGAGGCATGAGAACGGGGACCCAGAGGGTGTCTTTCACTGAGGAGCTGGAAGGTGGTCTGTTGGGGCAGGAGGTCGGTCTTGGTGCCTACTGAGTTAGGAACTAAGGGTAAAGAGGGTTAAATTAGGGGAAGATAACAGATCAGGATTGGGAGATGAGGGGATAGAAGAGACACAGGGATAGGGGAGAGGCTATAAATGATAGGGGCTATATACAATATATATATGTATATATATGTATATATATATGTGTGTGTGTGTATGAATTGTTTGTGATTTTGGCTTGGAGTCAGTACGGAAGTCATGTCCACATAAAGACTGACTTTATAGATCTATTTGAGTGTTATCATCCAATTTTTTGGCATTCCGTTTCCTTTCCTAGGAACCGTCTAGAATAAAGAACATTTTAAGATAATGTTTTAAAAGTATATTTGCCATGTGGGTGCATTTCAGTTTTGAAAATTAGTATTAGTAGGAAAAGACACCACTGCAGGAGGTCCAGTATGCATAGGGGAGAAGTTTCCCTCCACCCCCCCACCCACCAGAGCCCAGTTGCCAGACATGGCCCTGAAGGCCAGTCTTACATGGGGGGGGGGAATCTCTGTCTGCTGGACTAAGTGGTCAGCCCAGGAGGCCTTTAGCCAGCTATCTGCCCAGATTCCCAGCCATACCAGTAGAAGAGGAGCAGGAATCCTGGCATGTGGGGTCTTCTGAGTCCAGCTGCAGCCTCCCTCTCCAGTTTGAAAATACATTGGGGGGGGGAGCCGGAGAGATAGCATGGAGGTAAGGTGTTTGCCTTTCATGCAGAAGGTCATCAGTTCGAATCCTGGTGTCCCATATGGTCCCCTGTGCCTGCCAGGAGCAATTTCTGAGCATGGAGCTAGGAGTATTCCCTGAGCACTGCCTGGTGTGACTCAAAAACCACAAAAAAGAAAAGAAAATACATGCCCATCCCCCCCAAAGCTCAGTTGTCAGACGTGGCCTAGAAGGCCAATCTGGCATGGGGGCTTTTGGTCTCCTGGACTAAGTGGTCAGTCCTGGAGGCCTTTGGCCAGCTGTCTGCCCATATTCTCAGCCATACCAGTAGAAGAGGAGCAGAAATCCTGGCATGTGGGGTCTTCTGGTCTAGCTGCAGCCTCCATTTTCAGTTTGAAAATGCATAGGGGAGGAGTAATTCTTAGGTGCTCTCAGATTCTTCACGTGTAAAATTAATTTATGGGATTAGTTGATCTAAAAAGTCCTTATGGGCCTGAATTTCTCTTGAGTGTCAGAAGAGAGGACGCAATTCATGGTTTTTAGGTGAATATGCTTCATGACATGATTTATTTAAGAGAAAAGTGAACACATCGACATAAACACAAGACAGCAATTGGAGAGAGACATTTAGTCTAGTGTATTATGGTTTTCTATGCATGCTTCAGAAACGGATAACTTCCAATTTTTTCTTATTTGAAAGAAAATGTTTCATTTTTCTGAAAAAAAAAATGATGCTTTCAGAGTTGTGCAGATCTGTCAAATGTCCAGTTTTTCTTTAATGTTATAAGGATCCCATATAGAGCTAGAAACAAAGATTTGATTCCACAATTCTAAAAAAAAATGAAAACTATAACCTTAGTGACAATCTCTAAGTAAAGTTATATAAGTTAATTTTTATACAATAACATAAATTAAGCTACAGAATATACTGAGGAAAAGGTTAATTTTTAGGATATTTTTCTGAAAATACTTGGCTCACATACAGTTAATATCCCACCACAAAAAGAACTTCCTAAGGGAAAAATTAAGAACTTTCATCCTACAGTTTTGATCATGATTAATATTAAAATAGCACCCAAATAGCTCCAGCTGTTACTATTCCAACATATGTTGAACTACTTACTGGAATGTTGAAACATATGTTGGAATATGTTGGAAAACAAAGTACTAACATAGCAAATGTTAGCATTTGGCCACTATAAAGTTTGTCCAGAAGTGAAAGACTTCTTTAAAAGACTAAACAATTTAGTTTATTTAAATATAGATTATACATACAAGAGCTAGTCCAAATAAAAGCAATCAACGTTAGAAAAATTCTATTACTGACAAGCTTGTAGAACATTCTATAGTAATGTTCTATAATTCTTTTAAAATTTAAACTTTATGGGGCCAGAGCGATAGTACAGCAGATAGAGCACTTGCTTTGTATGTGGTCAACCCAGAGTCAATCCCTAGCACTACATAGCATCCTCAAGCCATGCCAAGATTGATCTATGAGTACAAAACCCTACTTAAGCCCTAAGCACTGCTGGGTGCCACCTAAAAACCAATAAAAATGAAATAAAATAAATATAAACTTCACAAAACAATTATTCAAAGTGGGCATTCCTAGTAATACCTCACAAGGTACTTAGGTTCAGTGAGGTAAGTTGCAGTGTTAAGTATAAATAACATCTGATAGAAGTATAAAAGTTAAAATGTAGAGGACCTTTCTGCATTTCAGACCAGGTTGATTCCTTGACTGTTATGAAGTGACCCCTGGTTTCTTTGTAAAACTCAGTTCAATTCTCCTATCTACAAAATGAGTACAGGAACACTATTGGTGTAGAACTGTTTTAAAATTGATTAAATCTCAGAGAATTTTCTCAACTAGTGAAGAACTTGGAAAGTAACAGTAATTATGATCAGGACAGTACCCATTTGATCACAGTCCAATATGTGTCCAAAGCCTTTCTCATTTTCTTAGGTTTTCTCCACTTAGATACCAAACTAGACAAGCAAAAGCCCCCATATAGCTGCAGCACTCAAGGTCATGCAAGCAATGGCGAAGTTACCAACTGTATTTTGAGGAGATATGTGCTTTCTGAGTTAGTTCTAAAGCTCTACAATAATGGTATATTCTTGGACCACTCACTTTACTTCTATAAGATGCCTTATTCTATTAAAAAAAAAGGACAGTGTGGATTTTTCCTTAGCTACCAGAGAAGATTATTATAGGTAGGAAATAATACAAAGAAGTATCAGAGTATCGTGTTCATATGAGTCAGTGTGTAAGAAAGAAAATGGAAATTGTTATAATTTAATTATAAATTTAAATAATTATCCATTGTTTTCTGCTTATAAAAAGTTCTTGTTTTCACTTCAAATTGACTAAATATGAATTAACCAAATAAGAGAACAATGTGAAGAGCATTGATTTTATAATAATCTTTTCAAAACTAAATAATAAAAATACTTACTGAAAATAACTTTATTTTCCAAGGGTGGGGAAGTATGCCCTGTGGTGCTTTGGGTTTACTCCTGGATCTGAGTTCAGGGTTCACGCCTGATAGTGTTAGGAGTATATAATGCTAGGGGTATCATCCTGGGATCAACTTCATGAAAGGCAAGTGTCTAAACCTCTGTACTATTTCTCCAGCCCAAAAACCATGTTTAATGAAATCTTAGATGTACAGGCCCTGTTCTAAAAGCCTTATGTGTATTTTTATATTTAATATCTAAAACCGTAAATGTTCACTTTTCTCTTATACTATAGCAAGGAAACTTGAAGAGTTATATATTGTAGCCTGTATTACTCTGTAGCATTTAAGTAGGTCATTTAAGAAACAAAGTAGTAATACTGATTTATTAGTCATGGTGATATTACTTTATAATTTGACTTAAAAGGGCAACTTCTTCACTTTAGACAAGATCTTTTTAATTCTCATTCTAGAGTCTTTTAAGGTAGATACTGAAGGGTCACAGAAAGGTTTTCCAAATGTATGAACCATCTATTTGATAGCTAGGTTAGCATTCCTTTTGCTGATATATTTTTTTTTTTTTTTGTGGTTTTTGGGTCACACCCGGCAGTGCTCAGGGTTACTCCTGGCTCCATGCTCAGAAATTGCTCCTGGCAGGCACGGGGGACCATATGGGACGCTGGGATTCGAACCGATGACCTCTTGCATGAAAGGCAAACGCCTTACCTCCATGCTATCTCTCCAGCCCCTTGCTGATATATTTTAATGACCACCCTCTGCTGGTTGTCAATAAATGCCCAAACCAACTATATTTGTCTTCAAAATAATAGCCATATTCCTGGAATTTTGAGTCATTTAAAATATTAAGTGCTCCAATTGACCAGAAATTCTATTATCAGAGGTAGGATATTAACAGTGATGATCAAATATTATTTTTATAAGTTTGAAGGCAGTTTAAGTGTTTAAAATGAAATTCTACCATAATAGAGGAGAGACCTACTTATTTATATTTATGAATTGAGTGCTGTATGAATTATTTTACCAACTTTGAGGAAATGAACTCCTTAAACTCAGCAACCTGGAAAATCAAGGCTATAATGTAATGTATTATATTTTAAGATCAGAGTATGATTTATTACACTTTAATGGAGTAAATACTAGAAAATCTTCCCTTACTGTGCCAACCAAAGCTTTCATGATTAGTTCTTAATCCCCTTTTATTTTAAAAAGTACAAAGAGTGGTGAGTACAGCTATAGAAATAACTACACAGAGAACTACCATAATCAAGTGAATGAATGAGGGAACTGGAAAGCCTATCTGGAGTACAGGTGAGGGTGGGGTGGGATGGAGGGAGATTTGGGACATTGGTGGTGGAAATGTTGCACTGGTGAAGGGGGTGTTCTTTACATGACTGAAACCTAATCACAATCATTTATGTAGTCAAGATGTTCAAATAAAGAAAAAGACCAAAAAAAAAGTACTATCATTCACTCATTGCTTCATGCATGTTTTGAATTTCTAATCTGTTCAAGATACATAGACATCCAAAATCTGACCAGTTCAGATTAGGGAAATATGTAATGTTCTCCCTATAAAAGATTTGATGAGGCATAGGGATAGGCAGCTGCAGTACTCACTGAGTTTTCTTTTAGATATGCAGTTGCAGTTCTTTAAGAGAATGATAATGATGTAGGAATCAAGAAGGAACAATATGAAATTGTTATTGTTAGGGTTAGGAATTGAAGGGCAAGACCACACAATTGAAATAAAGCAAAACAAGAATTTATTCATCTACCAACAAGCTCCAAATTGATTGACCAAGGCCACCTCCCAAAGAGGGGAGGGACCCTGCCTGTGGGTCACAAGCCAGATTATATAGTTCTAGAAACAGGGAAACTTGAACTTGTATTTGATTGGTTGTTTCTAGTGTATTTCATCATGTCCTTTTATGGCTAGATGCCTAGGGTAGTATATTGTGGTTTTTAGCAGCCTTGGAGTCTGCACCATTATAGTTGGGATAGAAACTTAGCCCTTAAATAGTAATTTAACCTTATTAGCCTTAAATATAAACTTAACATTGGTTTGACAAAATGGAGCTTCTTCTGCTCTAGGTTTCACAATTACATATTATTAATCAAGTACACAACTATTTCTGTTATTGTACTGACCATAGTCTCATGTCTTCATACTTTACATATGTTTTGGTTTTTCTTTTTGGGCCACACCCTGTGATGGTCAGTGGTTACTCCTGGCTCAGGGGACCATATGGGATACCGGGGAGAACCAAGGTCTTTCCTGGATTTGTCACATGCTAGGCAAATGCTCAACCACTGTGCTATTGTTCTGGCCCCTTTATATGTTAATATATTATTACATTGTTTGTGAAAACTGATTCTGTTTATATAGAGTGCATAAAGTGAGCCAGCCAGCACCAGAATGAGTAGTTGTGGTTTGTTTTGTTATTTGAACTCAATATTTAAGAGTTTCTTGTTCTTGGTATAGACCAAGTTGTTTTCTGGTGCTTCACCCATGCCCACTAACACTTATATTTCACAGCAGAGCAGAGTCATCAGGCTCTTGACAGCTCTCATGCACATAGGATTTTCCAATCCCATGAACATGGGTAATATGCCTATTTTGACTCACATTTTCTGTCTTATCCAAACCGTTTTCACTTTTCATCTATTTATAATCCAGGGAGTTTATTAATCTCTTCCCACTATTTTTCCTCACAAGTAACATCAGAGATGCTCCCATGAACAGCCCCAAAAGAAAACTTACTTCTACAAAATGAGCCAAAATTTCATTTACAGCAATTTCATGGAAATTCTCTAATTTAAGTTAAGAATAATCAAGCTCCAGAGAATCACCATCACTTTGTCTTGTCAGCATTAAAAGTATCCCCCAAACAGTTTACTACAGAATCTTAGTTTCTAATATATGAAATCAAATTGTTGAGAAGCATTGTGATGTCCAATATAGAAGAAGAAAGTGTGAGGAAATATATTTTGTGACATTTAATAAGTGTATCACAATGCCAAAGGGGAATTAAATATAATAGTTCTAGCCATCAAAATTATGATTCTGGGCATATTTGAACCCCAGCCTGGAGAATACAAGGAAAGAAGTAAATAGGGACACAATGATATATATTCAATTGATCTACCATGTTCTGTCGTTTCTTTTACGTCTAACCTCTGTGGCTTAATGCAAAGTGTGCTGCTGTTTGCTCACTTCTTTAAATGGCACTTGCAGTGAGTGATAATATAACAACATGAAGCACCATAGGAACAGCCAAGGAGAGAATCATTTAAACAAATGGATTTGTAAAACATGATTGTTTTAAGCCTGTCCCTGGCAGGGCTGCAATTTGAATTAAACATAAGGTGATTTCTTTCACTGAATCAATAAGTGCAAATAACATTGCTTGCAACCATGTTTATTTCACAGACAGAAATGGTTCTTAACAGCTTTCTGAAGGCTATGCTTTGGCCACCTGCTGCTAACATTGTTGGCTTTTTCTTGCAAAATTTGTTCTTTTATGTTGTTAAAACAGGCAGACTTGCAGTCAATTCATTTGGGGGCCAATGTCCAGGGGTTTTTGAAAGGAGGTTTTTATAATGAGCACCATACTCCCTGCACACTTTCCACTGGCAAATCTGAATATTAGGAAGAGTAGAGTGGTTTTGCCTGAAGAAGTTTTCTTCACGTTATTTGCATCAGCTGACTAGTAATTAAAGTTTCTATCGCTTTGACAAAACGAGTCTTCTAGTAGGAAATGTGAGTTCACAACTACTAAAAAAGTTAGTTCTATTGGCAACTAACATATTCTATAGTCATCTTGGTAAGTGAGAAATTAAGGAACTAAATGACAACAATTCAATTTTGTCCATTGTTTCCATTTTATAAAAATAAAACAGAAATTATGATAATTGGAGATTTATGCAATTGCTGGGTGTCACAAAAATTGGTTGCACTGGGTACAAAATGCTTATTGCTCATCAGTTAATGGTATTGTGGGATTCATAAATACAATCTGGAGAAGTAATGAAAAACTGATTTAAAGTATGCTTTATCATCTTTTTTTTTTCCGGCCAAATTCATATAATCATGTATTACTGACTTTTGGATCTTACTAAAACCACTGAAATTAATAGTTAAAAGAATGATGTCTCCTGCCCTGTGGCATCATAGGACAAAATTAAAAGAAAACAAACAAATCTTGACAGAGGATTATCTGGAGATATTATACACATTTGAAATTGTCCTTCTCTCGAAGCTTTGCTACTCACGATCTGTAGTGTAATATGCTTTGTGCTGAGTAAAAACAAGACACTTGATATTTAGGTTGAAAGAATAAGTGGTAGGATAAGATTGTGGATGATAAACTTATGTAACTGCATGCCAAGGTCACAGGCACTACAGGGCACCTGAGCCCTTCCTACACGACTTCAGCCAATCAGTTTACATCTGGTTGATGCAACATGTACTAAGAATTTACAGTTTTACTCCCAACTTGAAATCCCAGCATCCTTATAAAAAGTCTTGCATGTTCTATCTGGGTCATTGCCACTTTGGAGAGGTGTGGCCCCAGCAGGCTGGTAATCAACTCTCCTGCATTTGCATTACTGACTTGTATCCTAGCAGTCTTTGTGGAACAGATCTTGGGTCCAGAACTAACACTACTAATTCATACTTATTTCATGCAGTTTAATGATAATATTGCTAAGAATCTGTATAATTTTAGAAAGCCAGGTAAAATTTGCATATGTTTTTCTCTAGATATATTTCTCTAAGTAATCTCTATTTTTTAGGTTGAAATAAAGTATTAGAATTACACAGATGAAATAAAACAAATACATTTAATCATATCTGCAAAAAAGGGAGATCTGTGTGGCCTGATATTCTAGAGGATTCCTCAATGATCTGTCTGACATTCACATCTTTAAAAATCACTTTTCTATGAATGTAACTGAAAGTGCAAATTTCTTGAGGTTTCATAAGTAATGCCAAAGATGAAGGAATACTGAAAATGAAACAAGTTTCCAAAACCAGTGAATTATATACTAATCAAAAGAAATATGTTCCTAGGAGGAACTAACTTAATTATATGAAAGTCTTAAAAAGAAGATTCAACCCTTCTTGAGATTAAAGACACATCTTTGAAGCCATTGTGAGCAGACATATTGAAGAGCAGCGCAGCCATCTTGGAAAGCAGCCATTTTGGAGAAGCACATTGACAAGAATTTATAGCATCTAAGTGATCAGACAAGAAGCGAAATGAAGGCACCTTGTTAGAAGCTCATATCCTAAAAGTCTTGGAAGCAGATTCTAACCTGATCAAGATACTAAATGGAGTGCAGCTCAGCCAATACCTGAAGAGTTAAGCTTGGTTACACAACAGGTAGAAGAACCATAAAAGTTGTGCCTAGACTCCTGACGTATGGAAACTATGAATAAATTGCTCTAAGCCCCTAATATTATAATTTATCATGCAGTAATATGAAATAAATGGACTTTTGAACAGATACCAAATTATCTTTATTTGCTTATCTTTGTCTATATCGCCCATCTCACAAATATACTTTTTTGCAATAAAACACAACTTATATGCCTACATAATGCTTTCTAAAAAAGTTGCTTTAAAATTCTTGGCTTGAGGCCAGAGAGATAGTACAGCAGTAGGGTGTTTGCCTTGTACAAGGCCTACCAGGCCTAGCCAGGACTGATGGTGATTCAATTCTCACTATTTTATATGGGTCCTTGAGCCTGCCAGAAACCAGGAGTGATTTCTGAGCAGAAAGCCAGGAGTAAACAACCCTTGAGCGCCAAAACCAAAAATAAATAAATAAATAAATAAATAAAATTCTTGACTTAATTTTATTTTTACTCATTGTAAAGATGAAATTCAGGGCTCACACCTGGTAGGCATTCGCTTTACCCTTGAACTGTTTGTTCATTCTAACAAAGTATTATTTCTTTGTGTCACAAATTTTGCAGTTTACTAATGACAAGAAGTACATGTTAAATGCAAATACTATTAAGTTCTCAAAATGCAATTGAGGCATAATAGCAAAGAATAATTCTGGCTCCTATTCCTTTGAAGGGAGAACATTGACAGTAGAAAGTATACAAAACTTAAATATAATTCTCAGTTCAAATGACAAGTACTGAATAAATGAAGAAAAAATTAAGTCTGACATTTTTTATATTTTTTATTTAGTGTGTGTGTGTGTGTGTGTGTGTGTGTGTGTGTGTGGTGTGTGTGTAGAACACCCATTGGCCAAACCAAATTTGGGAATAATAAATAAAAATAACTTTCCTGGGGCCCGAGTGCAGTGGTAGGGCGTTTTCCTTGCATGTGCTAACCTAGGATAGATCGTGGTTTGATCCCCCAGAGTCCCATATGGCCCTCCAAGCCAGGAGTGATTTTTGAGTGCATGGCCAGGAGCATCATCGGGTGTGACACAAAAACCAAAAAACAAACAAATAAACAACAAAAAAAAAAACAAAATACTTTCTTTGATACAGCTTAGTCCTCATATTCTCAAGGTATTTCCTAATATGTGGAAAAGAACTGCTGATATAAAACTCACCAAGTAACATTGTTTCAGTTGTTTTGGGGGCCTCACAAAGTTGTGTTCAGGCTTAATCCTAGCACTCTGCTTAGAGATCTTTTCTGGCATTGCTTTTAGGGGATCATTTGCAGTGTCAGAATCAAAGTAAACTTAATTGTGTGCAAGGTAAGTGCATTATCCACTTTACTAATTATCTGGCCTCCAAAGTAATAATTTTAGGCTTGACCTAAATATAAATGTGTTCCTTGATAGAGAACCTTGAGAAAGAAATAAAAAACATTATCATGTAGATATGGCTTTTTTCTTTAGATAATCCTCAGTCCTAAATCCCATACAATTTTTAAGTCTTATTTACCTATGATTACATGATCTTAGAAAGACAATTTCAATAAACACTGGAATGCAACTGGAAGTAGAGATAAAATCATTCAGCAAGCAGCAAAATAGATGGAACCAGAGAGTATCATGTTAAGCAAAATACAGTAAGTAAAGATGTTCTTTACTCTTCTTTTCATATGGATGTTTTCATTTGAATATAGAGAGTTATAATAAGAACATAGTACTGAACAGAAACAAACCCTTGACATTGGAATACAGAAACTATTATGAAAGGGGGAAGAATAACAAAATAAAAGAGAAATAAATATAGTGGTAGATAGTCCATAGGCCCTTTGGTGGAAGTGGTAATAGTAATTTTTTAGTCATACCATAAATTTTGATATGGTGTAAATGTAATTCATACTGATATAGTCTAAATTACGAGTTTAGAAATATAAAATAGAGTAGAAAAAAATTAATTGCTTGAAGACAAATGCTGTTTCCAACTTTTTTAAAAGAATTACATCAACCATATTCCAGCCTATTGCACTTACATGATCACTTACAGTGATGTGTTGGTTGAGCCTTACATTGTTTGACACCCAGCATGACCACACTGGGTGATGTTCTATTGACCATATAGTAACAGAGATGAAATTCAGGATCTTGCATATTCTAGATATGTGTTCTACTAATTGAGTAATCTCAATCTTTGAAGATGACTTTTTGAATGCATACAAGAAGAATACATGTACACTGTAGGGATAATAGAACATTGTATGTACTAACAAGTTCTATTCACAATTACTTATACAATGATCAAGATATAAAAGCAACCTAAGTTTCCTTCAACAAATGAACAGTTAAAGAGTTATGTCTATACAAAAGACTACTGCTGGGCTACAATAAGAAATTTTCAGTGGCCAGAGAGATAGCATGAAGGTAGTGTGTTTGCCTTGCAAGCAGAAGGATAGTGATTCGAATCCCGACATCCCATATGGTCCCTCGAGCCTGCCAGAAGCAATTTCTTAGAATAGAGCCAGGAGTAACCCCTGAGCGCTGAAGGGGGTGACCCAAAAACCAAAAAAAAAAAAAAAAGAAATGTTCAGTAACTGAGATATACCTGGAAGGGATTTACTCTGACTTAAAATAGGTTTGCAAAAGGACAAGTGGCATATAATTTCCCTCTATATGAAACATAGAGGAACAAATTAAACAAAAACAAAACAAAAATAACTCAGAATTTGATAACAGAATGGTGGTTACCAGAGAAGAGGGAGTTGTGGGAGGGGCAGGTTAACAGGTCATGGGCTTCAGTCATTTGGCAGTGAATGGAAATGAGACTTTTGTTGGGAACCATGTCAAGTGCATAGTTGTTGAAGAATAAAGCTAATACCTGAACAATGTTGTAAAAGAATGTCAACTATTTATTTTTAAGTAAAGAAAATGATAGATGAAGTTAGAGGGATCATAGGTTAAGTAGTTACACTTTTACTATGACTTATGCCATCTTTCATGTTTACCTGTGAATACATATTAAAATGAAAAATAGAAAAAGAAGCTTATAAGGTAAAAATATAAACTAAAACAGGAGTTCTAAATAAACAGGTTGGCTAATTGAATAAGATGGGGAAAGTATAGTATTACCATTATAAAGCAATTGTTCAGATCCAATTGCATTGGATCTATGAAGAGAAGACCTTATAAAGAAAATGATGCAGAAAGCTTGAATAAAATAACTATCATAGCTATTAGATAAACATTGAAAACAAAGAAGAAGCTACTACATTACTTCCAACAAAGATGACAGGTCCAGATTGTTTTATTAGCATATTCTGCCAAATACTGATGAGGCCAATTATTTTGCTACCAGTACAGCCATTGCGAGAAAAGAAAATTACAGATTATTATTCCTCATGAACATAGGCATATAATTCCCACAAAACATCAATAAATTGAATCTAGTAACAAAAGTCACTGAGCTGCAGAAGAAAAAAATCTAGGCAAAAAAGCAGAATAGAATGAACAGAGTATTAAATTAGATTTTTGTAAAGGTTTAAATGTAAAATAATTATTTTCTGTGATATAAATAATTTTAAAAAAATTTAAAAAATCAGGCAAATAGAGAAAAAGTAATTAAAAATAAATAGTATCATTTTGGAGGGTAGCTTCAATTTACAAAAGTAATTTATGTGAGTCCATATCATGTACATAAATGTCAATATATTCTTCATATATACTCAAAACACAATTCTTCAGCAATGAAGGATAGTCTAATAAAATAAGTATGAAACTAGAAATTATTACTTAATAAAATAAGATAGATAATATCACATTTTTGTTAAAAATATAAATAATCCTAAAAACAGCAGGAAAAAAAACAAAACTGATTTTATGCACATTTTCAATGATATCAGAATAAATGAGTGTTGGGATAGTAAACTAAAATTTAAAAATACAATTTTAAAAATAGCACAGAAATATGGCTAATAATTCTTTATAGTATGTTTGAAAGTTGTTGAGTATAGATCTTAAAAGTTTTCCTCACAGGGCCAGAGAGATAGCTTGGAGGTAAGGTGTTTGCCTTTCATGCAGAAGGGAGGTGGTTTGAATCCCTGAATCCCATATGGTCCCCTGTGCCTGTTAGGGGCGATTTCTGAGCATAGAGTCAGGAGTAACCCCTGAGCGCTGCCAGATTTGGCCCAAAAACCAAAAAAAAAAAAAAAAGGTTTCATCGCAAGAAAAATGTGAAGCTACAATTTTATGATTATCACCACAAAATATAATGATGGATGACTTACTAATGTCAATTTATTTAGTAATTACTACTAATACATACTATTAATATATAATTTAAGATCATCAATCATACTGTATATATAGACTCACTTATACACCTGAAACTATAATGCATTGTAATTATATTTAAATTAAAAAATACAAATTGTAAAATAATATTTGGATACTGTTTACTCAGTAGAACAACAGTAATGTAAGTTCTTATATATTTATGAAATTCATCAAAAATCAGAGCAATACTATGCTTATTACTAAATATTTAATATACTTATCAGATATTTACTTGGATATTATAAGTTTTTAAGAAAAACTTAAAAATAATGTTTTTAGTAAGACATTTATTCTTACCAAAAAGCAATAGTAACAGAAGTAACTACTTAAGAAAAATGGCAATGACGCAATCATTTTCCATGTCTTTCTGCTCATTTTCCATAATAATGTAAAAGATCTATTTGCTATCTTCTTTGAAATAAATGCTTTTGAAGATACTTAAAATGTGGTTTGGAGGGCCAGCAGATAGTTCAGCAGTAAAGGCTTGATGTGGGTTTATCTGGGTACCACATGATTCCCCAGAGCATATCTGAGTGCCATCCTGGAGTGACTCATCTCTATCAGAGAGCCTGAAGATTGCCAGAAGCACAGGACTGCAGCAAGATTGCCTTCTCTGGCACTCCCAAAAACTTGGATAGTTGAGAATCACAAGTGGGGCATGAGGCCTCCTGAGCATTGCTCTGAGATTTTATTGGAGGTAGTTCCAATAAAAGTGATACATAAAATGGGATTTTAGAGGAGCACATCAGATACCTCCATTGGTAGAGCACAGGCAGGAGCCACAAGTTGATTTTGGGGTACTGCTCTCCTTACATGTGATTCTCATGACATTGCTTTTGGGTATCCCTTATACTCCTTACACTTGGCTGACTAGGATTCAAACCTTGGTACTTCGTATGGTATCATATGCATCTCCAGGAATGTTCCCTGAGTACAGAGATAGGAGTAATCCCCTAAGCAAGGTCAGACGTGGTCTGAAAATAAACAAACAAAAAGAGTTCTATTATGAACCTATAAACATTTCCAATTCCATGTCATTAATCTTCCATGTCATCTATTCAATCTCCACATGAATTTAATTTCACATGAAAATTTAAAAAAAAAAGCAGCATAGTATATGTCCCTGTTGAACAAAAATAGAAAATATTTTTTCCATAGAACTTTCTTGTCCTTAGATGAAACAGAAACTGGCCAACTTTTCTCCAGAATGTGCGACACATTCTTCCTCTAACACTCTGGCTCTCATGCTTGATGTGAGATCATCCGCCAACATGGCAAGTTCTCTCTACCAAGCCATTAGTGAACAGCTGCTTGAATATTAGCCTCAAGAAGAAATAGAATAACTCAAGGACATAGGATTTGTTTATTTTACCATCTGGGAAAGTTTTCCATGTCCATGCTAAGTAGTTCACTGGGATTTCTGCCACATATTTTACATGACTTTATTCCTGCCTTTCTTGCTATTTCATCTTTTCTTATTTGCTATCTGCTCTGCTAAAACCATCAGTTCCAAAGCAGAGAGTTTTTTTTAATCATATCCTGATTAATAATTGGTAAATTTGGCATCTGACTGGGGCTCACTTGTTATGTATTTAATCAATGAATTTTCAGTCATAACATGAAAATAATATCCACTTCTTTTTTTGTTTGTTTGTTTGTTTAGTTGGTTTTTGGTTCACACCCGGTGATGTTGAGGGGTTACTTCGGGCTCTTTGTTCAGAACTTGCTCCTGATTTGGGAAACCATATGGAATGCCAGGGGATAGAACTATGGTCCGTCCTAGGTTAGTGTTAGGTTAGCAAGGCAAACGCTCTACCACTGCTCTACTGCTCTGGTCCCAATAACCACTTCTGTCAATAAAATAGCAGAGTTAGAGCTGAGCATTCAGAAGTGAGCCAGTAGGCCAAAGCATGTACGTAGTATATTCATGACCCAGATTTCATTCTTGGAACACAAGGTCCCCTCCAAGCACTGCTAGGCTGAACAAAGGTGACCTCGAGTCTCACAGAACTGCTACCATACCCATCAGGAATGATCCAGGATTCAAATAACCACAAGAAATGAATCTTCTGAAGAAAATATGTAAAGGAACAATCTTCAATTCCATCTTTGGTGGCTTCTGAGAAGTTCTCTGCTCCGTCTGTGCTGTTTGAAGAAATTAAAACCATCAATGCCATAGTGTTCTGGTCTAGTCATCTAGATTTAGGGTTGCTGTTGTTGTTTGGGGCCACACCCAGCCATGATCAGTGCTTTCTCCTTGTTCTATGCTCAGCGATCACTCATGGCAGGCTTGGAGAACCAAAAGGGGCTCAAACCTGGGTTACCTTACATGCTGTACTATCTATTTAGTTCCAACATCTGAATTTTCTATTGTAAAGCTAAAATTGAGAGACAATGAGTGAGATACTTCTTTTTCCATCCACAGAACTTTGTCCTTCCCTTTCCCTCTTCTCCACTTCCATCTTGTTTCATTTTTGTCCTTGTCCTTTACTTTGTTCTTGAGCATAAGCCCTGATATCAGAAAGATCTAGCTTAAAAGAAAAACGAATAGAGGGGCTGAAGTGGTGGCATAAGTGGTAAGGCCCTTGCCTTGCATGTGCTGACCCTAGGACAGACTGCGGTTCTACCCCTGGAGTCCCATATGATTCCCCCAAGTCAGGAGTGATTTCTGAGTGCATAGCCAGGAGTAACCCCTGAGTGTTACCAAGTGTGCCCCCAAAACCCCCAAAACCTAATAGCCTTGATCATGTCACTTAATTATTCTAAGCTGTATCTCCTTATTGTCAAGTCAGGACAAAATAACTACTTGTGAGAATTAAGTGAATTGACTTAAAAAGCATTGTACAGTCCTTATGTCCAGAAGGCTTTTGGGGAATATGGTTGTGTATGCGGTTTAAAGCAGTTAAAAGCATGCCTTGGGACTTGAGAGATTGCTCTCAGGGATGGTCTGTGGGAATTGTATGGTGGAAGCTGAGGTTTAATACCCAGAACTACATGGTCCCCGATCATGTATTGAGGACTAGTTTCTGATAGTGCCCCCACCAAGAAATAAAATGTAAACTATTAGTAACACACAAACAGTTGTACAATTAAGCCCTTTCTTCCTGCAAGTCCTCAAAAATATAAAATAATATTTTATTTGTTAAAAAAATGAAAAAGAAATGAACCCTCTGAGACAGAACGAATCTATCCTAATACAAATTACCAACTATAAATAAATTAAATGTTAGACTAAATTGCAGTTCAGATTGCCAGCTCTGTTTTAGTTGTTTTTCTTTTAATTTTATAAAGAGTTTAGCTGTTCATTAGTATACTAATGTAGATCTGATACTAATCACACTATCAAAATACCAGATCTAGACCTCATTCTTCCCATTAAAAGCTTCTGTATTTAAAAATGTTTCTATATCTGGAAACACTTCTATATCCACACCAAAAAATTCCAAGAAAATAAATTTTTCAATTGCAATAATTTGTAAAACAAAATAAGTTTTGGGAGGCCTATATAACTATCATTGGCACTGGCGATTATATTTCACAAATGAAAAATCAGGAAAAGCTAAAAAAAAGGTCATTTTTTAAATATCTTTAGCATCTGGTTATCCAAAATAATTTGAACATTATTTTTTTTGTTTTATGAAACCTCTAAAATGCTTCAGAGAGTTGGTAAATCCTTAAGGTAGCCAAAGTCTCATACCCACACTCATGTTATCATGTAGACTACTTTGATTATTTTAGTCAAAATACAACAGAAAAATTCCTGAGACATACAATTATATTTTTAAGTAAAAGAGATATCTAGATAAAAAAGAAATATCTAGAGAGAAACACAGTGCATCTAAAAAAATTCAGTTTTAAGTGAAAGAGTACTCACTAAATATTTGTTGAATTAACAAATATTAATTTGTTGTGAAATCAGCTGAGCCCTTCATATAGCCTTTAAGAAGTAAACAGAAAACAAATGCCTCTAAACCTGTCTGATATTTAAATACTGTATCAGTTTGTTTGCAAGTAGATAAAGAAGAAAATAAGTGTGACATTTGTTATCCCCAAAAGAGCGATAGAGGATGGTTTGGTGCCCAGGTGTTATCTCTGAGGTAGCTGCCAGCAGGAGGCACTACTACGAGGACCTTCTAAACAAAACAAAACAAAGCAAAACAAACTCTTCCATCTTTGTTTCTCCAGTGAAGATTTGTTCCTAACCACTGCCTGCCAGAATTACACTGCATATAAGTCCCTGGGTCCCAGAGTGCAGAGATTTTAGCAGTCTCCACTAATGGCACATAAATCCAGGACTCTGTTCATCCAGCCAGATACCAGCAAAGTTTATCCCTAGTAGCTCATTCCTAGTAGCTGTAGGCTTTATTAATTTGTTAATATAATTATTATATATTATATAATAAATATTATATATTATATAATTATGATTATTAATATAATTTATTGATATTAATTTATTTATTATTTGAGCTGGAGAAGATACTAAGTGGTCCTGTTTTTTTTTATTTTTATTGTGGTCGAAGTGAATCACAATTCTTTCACAGTAATATTTGAGGCACATAGCGACAATAAGTGAGGGGCATTCCCACCACCAGTGTTGTCTTCCCTTCATACCTGTTTCCAGCATGCATCCCACATCTCCCTCCTTTACCCCTGTAATGCTAGTGCAACTGTTCCCCCTTGTATAGCTTGTTGTAGATTGGATATCAATTTTGTTGTTGTTACTTTGGATTTTGTATTCATGTCTGATCAGTTTTTATTTCCACCAAATGAACACTAGACTGTCTGTTCTTGGTACCATTGGGGGAAGAAAAAAGAAAGTCAAACAAAAAAAGATAAAAACTAGAAGGAGTCTGTCTAGGTGTTTAAATATCCATTTAGAAAAAGGAAAGGAAAAAAGAAGAATAAGGTAGTAAAGAAAACAAAGCAGAAACAAAAAATAAAAAGGGGAGTATCAACAAAATTTTAAAAAGAACAAATAATAAACCAAAAGCCAAAACCAACAGCTATGGAAAAAGAAAACAAACAAACAACAACAACAAAAACAAAAACCTGGAGCAGCAACTTCTTAAAAAAAAAAGGTTGTGTTTTCTTCTTCTTCTTCTTCTTCTTCTTCTTCTTCTTCTTCTTCTTCTTCTTCTTCTTCTTCTTCTTCTTCTTCTTCTTCTTCTTCTTCCTTTTTGTTTTCTTAATTTTTTATAGGCATGGTAACTATTGAGGAAATTACAGCAGGAAATCCCTTGGCCTAAGAGATACAGGGTTTCATTGCCCTTTAAGCATACTGCCATGGGAACAACTACAGGCTCCATGCTTAATCATTTACACACCCCAAGGACTTTTTTATGGTGCCTGGAAACTTTCCACTCAGAAGTGGGTGATGACATCCTGTCTCTGTAGCTGGAGATCTTGTTGTTTTCATAGGTCATAGGATGAAGACTAGGAGAGAGTTTTTCGTTATGGTTCTAGGAGTTCTGTTTCATCACTGTTGTGATCAATCTTCTGTAATTAGTAGTCTTGGTTATTGTTCAGAACATAGGACAGAGTCTAAGGTATGGTCTTTTAGCATAGTTCCAGAAGTTCTTCTTAGTTGCAGCTGTCAAAGTTAGAACTCTGGAATTAGAGATCTTGGTTTTTGTACAAATCCTAGACCAAAGCTTAGTCTAAGAACGTCCTCATTGGTCCCCTGATAGGCTCTGTTCAGACCATATTTGTCAAAGTCAGTCTTTTGTAGATAGTGATTTTGGTTTTTGCTTAGGGCAAAAAATGACATGTCTCCTGGTTGCATCATATGGTTAGGTGCTGAGATGGGGCAGCCCTCTCTTAGCTCAAGTTGCTGCCATTTCCTCATGTCAGGATGTCATGTTAAAACTGGTGCAAGTTGGTGCCAGGACGGAGTTTCCCCCGAAGAAGTTTGGTTCCTGGTGCCATTGCTGGAGCATGTGTTGGCTCCATGTCTGGGATCTGGGATTCTGGGATTAATGGTCGCTGTCCAATCATGTGGAGTCTAAGTTGGGTCTACATGACATATACTTATAATGGAAGGTGACCCTGAATTTTAAAAAATATGGGTTCTTATCCCTAATAGTTAAGAGTTTGTTTTTGTGCATGATATTTCTCTTTTATTTAGAGTGCCTATGCAAAAGGGTATGGTGACATATTATATTGCTGATGGATTTGGAGGTAAGAATGATAGTCTGCATAATCTCTGTGCTTTGGTTTTGACCCAAGCTTTTATCTTAGACAAGACTTTTCTTGTAGGTTTTCATACCAAGTAGAACCAAAACAGGTGAGAGAGAAAGACAGAAGAAATATTAAAAAATGTATATATATATATCAATATATAATAGAAGAAATAAATAAAAATACATTTTAAAAAGACATTAAAGAAAAATGCTGTTTATGAGGCTCACTTACTTTTGGGAATAAACAGACTAGGAGGTATTATTATAGAGATATTAAACATATAAAGGAAATATAAGCTTCCTCATTGAGTCTTTTGAGATATTCTTGTGGTGGGTGGAGTCCAGGCATATTTTCATCACACATCATGTCTTGTTGAGTTTGCGAAATTATTTGTAACCATGAGGGAAGTGTCTTTTGATTTAGGTCCTTCTAGGGCTGAGTCAGTGGCATGCAACAGTCCATGATTAGGAGGGTAAGAAGAAGGGTCATGAAGTATGAATCAGCAGGTGTATTTGTTATAATCTTGCCAAGGCATGTAAAGTGGGGCTGGGAGAATGTCCTTTCTGTTTGGGAGCTTGGTGGTAGTTTATTGGAGTGGAAGGTTGGTCCAAGGTACCTACTGGGTTAATAACTGAGGATAGAGGGTTAAATAAGAAAGAATAATGGATCAGGATCGAGGGACGAGAGACTAGAAGGATTTCTGAAGGGGGGGAAAGAGGGATAATATATAAAAGGGCTATATACAATTTAGGTATGGCTTATTTACAATTTAGGTTTGGCAATTAGAGAGGGGTCCACTGTCTGCAAACTCATGCCTACATAAGACAGATGTTAGTCTTCTATTCTTAGGTTGTTTGTTGTTGGAAGCCTGACCCTTATAGGCTGGGTCTATGCTTTCTTAAGATATGATTAAGTTAAGAAAAGATAAATAATTGGTTAAGCTATGGCTTAGGAGAGAAAGGATGGGAAAACAAAAGATAAGAGAGAAGAGAAAAAAGAATAAGTAAATATAGTTCACTGGCTTGAATTGAGGAAGAAGACTAAAAGACAGAAGGAAAAAGTAGAGGAAATAAGAGAGAAAAATGAAAGAAAGGGAGAGAAAGAGAAAAAAGAATGTAGTGATTTGCCAAAATGTATTCAATGAGTGGGACTTGTAGCAAAGGTCTGTGGCGGGCCATTGACAGTTCCAGTGGTTTGAATGATCATATGATTTGGGTCCTAACTGAAGACATAACCAAAAGGAAGTGGGTCAATTAGAGTATTTTATCAGGACATTGACATAATGGGCACTGTATATGATATCCATATGATTGACTGCCAAGGTTTAAAATTTGGGTGTCCACCCTTTATTTTCAAGGCCCCCTATGGACAAAGAAGCTAAAGTGTTATTTAATACTTGGTAAAATTAAGGCATTAAAGCATATTGTTAGTAATCACTGCAGTGGGAGGCCAGGCTTACAATCATATTCTGCACCTGGTTCTGTAGAAAAATACATTAGGACATTATTATAGACCTTTGTTGTTAGAAGTTGAATGCATACCTGTTCACTCAAAAACTCTTGCTTCCGTTGTTGCTAGATTCTTTAGATTATAATGGGTATTCACGTCTTTATGTTGCTACCTTTCATTATATTTGAACACTTCACCACGTTATATGGTGGCACCTACGGTGTTTGGAGATTTTACCCTTTCGGCCCTTGTATTTTTTCATGGATCATTATATGTAAATGTGATATATGTTCTGAATACCTCAAAGAAGTGCTATCATTCTGTATTTATTGTCTTCTTCCGGCTTACTTAGTTTAACATAATATTTTGGAGATCCATCCATGTTACTGCAAAATCCATGATTGTTTCATTTCTAACTGCTATGTAGTATTCCATTGTGTATAAATACACATCTTCATGATCCATTCATCATTGTTGGGCATCGAGGTTGGTTCCAGTTCTTGGCTGTTTGCTGAATGCTACGATGAATAGTGGAGTGCATACATACTTTGGGATTAATATTCTTCCATCTTGGGGGTAGATACCCAGGAGTGCGATTGCTGGATCCTATGGCAGCTCAATTCTGAGTTTACTAAGCACCCTTCATACTGATTTCCTTAAGGGTTGGACCGGGCAGCATTTCCACCAGCAGTGGATGAGAGTCACTTTCCTACCACATCCTCGCCAACAGAGATTGGACCCATTATTTTTTATATGTGCCATCCTCACTGGTGTTAGATGTTACCTCATTGTTGTCTTGATTTGGATTTCTCTAATGATGAGTGGTGGTGAACATGTTTTCATGTGTTTCTTGGCCATCTGTCAGTCTTCCTTGAAAAAGTGTCTATTTATTTATTTTCCCCATTTTTCTATGGGTTTTTTGGTTGGGGTTTGTGGGACTCATCTTTCTGAGTGCTTTATATATCCTAGATAACAGTCTTTTATCTGATGTGTCGAGTGAGAAATTTTTTTTCCCATTCTGTTAGCTGTCTTAGTTTTAGCCAGTGTTTCTTTTGCCATACAAAAATTCTTTAGTTTCATATACTTCCATTTGTTTATGTTTGATATTATTACTCTTACCATTGGCATCCCGTCATCAAAGACATTTTTTGAGGTTTAAGTCTTGTATTGTTCTACCTATTTTCCCCTCAATGAACTTTATAGATTTGGGTCTGATTTCTAGTTCTTTAATTCATTTTGAGTTGATTTTTTTTTTTGTGTAGGGGATGAGATATGGATCAATATTTTGTTTCTTACAGGTGGTTATCCAGTTTTTCCAACACCATTTGTTGAAGAGACTGTCTTTGTTCCATTTCAGATTCTTGGATCCTTTGTCAAATATCAGTTGACCATATATTTGTGGGTGTATCCCTGGATATTTTGTTCTAACCCACTGGTCTGATACTCTGTCTTTGTTCCCGTACTATGCTGGTTTGATCACTATGGTTTTATAGTAGAGCTTCAGGTTAGGTAAAGAAATGCCACCCAGTTTCCTTTTTTTCAGTATCAATTTGGGTTTTTTGTGGTTCCAGATGAACTTTATAATTGATTGTTCTAGTTCCTTAAAAATGTCTGAATTTGGATAGAGATTAGATAGGGATTAGATTGCATTGAATCTATATAGTAATTTAGGTAAGATAGTCATTTTGATTATATTGATTCTACTTACCTAGGAGCAGGGGATGTTCTTCCATTTCCTTAGGTCCTCTTCAATTTCTTTCTGAAGTGTTTTAATGTTTTCATGGTATAGGTCTTCCACTTCTCTTGTCAGGTTGATTCCCAGGTACTTGATTTTTTATGATACTACTTAAATGGGATCGACTCCTTAATGCCTTTCTCCTCTACTTTGTTAGGAATACTATTGTCCTTTGTGTATTGATATTGTAGCCAGCCACTATGCTGTATTGACTTATTGTTTCTAAAAGTTTTACTGTAGACTGTTTAGGATTTTCTATGTATATCATCATATCACTTGCAAAAAGAGATAGTTTGATTTCATCTTTCCCTATCTGGATTCCTTGAATTCTCTTCTCCTGTCTGATAGCTATTGCTAATACTTCTAAAACTATGTTGAATAAGAGTGGCAAAAGTAAGTGGGCAGCCTTGCCTAGTTTCTGGAAAGACTTCGGAGACCCTATGTGGTGTCAGAAATTAAGCCCTGATCAGCAGGGTACAAATCTATTGTCATACCCATTGTACCATCTTTCCAGACCTGCCATTACTTTTCTATTAAGAACTTCTAGATTCTTGGATTGAATACATTTTAAACAGTCAACTATTAGTTAAATAAAAAAAGAGCACAAATTTAAGAAACACTTGTGATAAATGTGACCAGTTATTGAAAGCAGTTGAAAATGCAGTGGTTCTCAAACTATGACCACATGTAACCCTCCAAGAAAGTTATCGAGTCTGACGGGTGTTTTTGCTGCTGCTGCCTGTCCTTCTTAGTAGCCGATCTGTCCCAGCCCTCAGGGTACAAGGACTCCAGACTCCCCTCCTTCTCTGTGTTTCTAGACTCCTCCTCTCAGTCTCTGCCAGGGGTCCTCAAATTACGGCCACACCAAAAGCAGGCCCGTAGTTTCCACTAAAATACTGATAAGTTTGTTGATTTATCTTTACTTTTTTTTTCATTTTAAATATAGTATTTGTTCCCCTATTGTTTGTTTGTTTGTTTTTACTTCTAATTAAGATATGCACATTGTGCATCAAACTTGGTAATAGTGTTTTTTTTTAACTATAGTCTGACTCTCCAATGGTCTAAAGGACAGTGAGCTGACCTGACACCCTCTTTAAAAAGTTTGAGACTTACTATTTGACTTTTCTTCTCTTTTTTTAAATTTTTGATAAGTTTATTACAGTATAATTTTTTTGCAGGTGCATTTCTTTTTTTTAATAAGGAAGTATTACCATTCTAAACTCAAACACATTCAATGCTTAATATAGTACATTAAAGGTATATCTTGTTCTTTACAGTAAGTTCTCTGAAAACATTATAACATAATTATAACATAATTATAAGATACACACAAAATTAAATATATCAGCATGATGCAACTATTCAGTACTCCATACAGTGCATTATTTATAAGACACGACAAGGACACAATTCTTATTACTATCTGACTTTTCAAATCTTAGTATTTTACCCCAAAATCATAATTGTGTACTCCTCTACTAATCTAGTCTGTGTCTTTTCTATTACACATACTTCTACTTTTTAATGCTCCTTCATTAGTTTCCTTTTTTAAAAAGATAAATAAGTGCTTAAATTATCTTGTGGAAAATTAGCCTGTCTTGCAAATTTCACTCATTTTCCAGGCTTGCAAAATATAAATGCAAGTGTAAATGTTACTTGTTGGCTAATTACTAAGATGGAGTCCCAGTCCTGATTTCCAAGTGCTCTAATGTTTGACCATTTATTTTATAATCTTGGCCTACTTTCTGCATTGGAATATTAGAGTTATATCTAAGGAGAAACTCAAACTTCATAACCTATGAAATATTACTAATAATAATATTGCTCTATAATGAAATCAAACTATTTGTTATGTTAACTTTTAAAAATACCAGCATTTATTAGTGTTCTCCTTGCTTCACTCTAGAAGTGGACATATTAAATGCACAAATATTAAAAAATGAGAGGAAGAAGGAGAGATTCTCTAGAGACAGAGATTATGAGGAAGAGAAAGAAAGATACAGAAAGAAATACAGAGGAATAAAGCAAAATAAACAAGCTAACAGAAATTTTAGCCAAGACCAAAAACATGCCCTATATTTTTCTACACTAGGAGGGGCAGACTAAATTACCATCTGTCTCTGCAAACCTACTACCCTTCAAATTGTTTTTGATCGCCACTCTCAGCCTTACACTCTTCAGCCTACTATTTCCTTTACTCTCTTTAAATTATCAGAATAAAGTTTTCTCCCAATATTGTTTTTCCTGTGCTCTTACGCCCCACAGTAATTCAGTATAGTTGCTTATGTGACAGCCAGAGATAGAAGTAATGTGAGGCCAGCTGTCTAAGTTGCACATGAAACTAAAAAAGCATTATGGGATACATCATATTTTTAAATAATATTTTATTTAAGCACCACGATTTCATACATGTTTGTAATTGGGTTTCAGTCATAAAAAGTACATCACCCTTCACCAGAGCAACATTCTCATTACCAATGCCCCATCTCTTTCCTCCTCCACCCCCTGCCTATATTTCAGACAGGCATTCGACTTCTCTCATTCATTAATATTGTTATTATAATTGTTAGTATAATTATTTCTCTACCTGTACTCACAACTCTTTGTGGTAAGCTTCATATCGAGGGCTGATCCTTCCAGCCCTCATCTCTATTGTCTCTGGGTTATTACAATAATTTCTTTTATTTTTCTTAAATCCCATAGATAAGTGAGGCTATTCTGTATCTATCTCTCATTTCTGACTCGCTTCACTCAGCATAATAGTTTCCATTTCCTTCCATGTATAGGAAATTTTCATGGCTTCATCTCTCCCAGTGGCTGCATAATATTCCATTGTGTATGTGTATCAGTTTCTTTAGCCATTCATCTGTTAAAGGGCATCTTGATTGTTTCCAGATTCTCTGGCTATTCTAAATAGCACTGCAGTGAATATAGTGTGCAGAAGGCATTTTTATATTGTGTTTTTGTGTTCCCAGAGATTGGCACACATCACAAAGAACGAAAACAAACAGTGCTGGCAGGAATGTGGAGAGAAAGGAACTCTTGTTCACTGCTGGTGGGAATGCTGTTTAGTATTCTTTATGTAAAACAATATGGAGATTCCTCAAAAAACTGGAAATTGAGCTCCCATATGATCATCGCAATTTAATTAGGTGGGCTTTAGACAAAAACAGGAATATGGAGAGCATTTATGGGCCCCATAACAGTCTGACATGTGACAGAGCAATGGCACTTTGAATGAGACTGTGTGGGTGTGAAATAAGAATTGATTAAGGGGGGGCCGGGAAGGTGGCGCTAGAGATAAGGTGTCTGCCTTGTAAGCGCTACCAAGGAACGAACCGCGGTTCGATCCCCCGGCGTCCCATATGGTCCCCCCAAGCCAGGGGCGATTTCTGAGCACATAGCCAGGAGTAACCCCTGAGCGTCAAACGGGTGTGGCCCAAAAACCAAAAACCAAAAAAAAAAAAAAAAAAAAAAAAGAATTGATTAAGGGGCTGGAGTGATTGATGGCACAGTAGGTAGAACATTTGTCTTGCCCATGGCTGACCAGGATTCAATCCCTGACATCCCCTATGATCTGCCTGAGCTTGCCAGGAGTAACTTCTAAGTGCAGAACCAGAAATAATCCCTGAGCAATGCCGGGGTGGACCAAAAACAAAAACCAAAAGCAAGAAAACAACAATGAAAAACGAGTAAATCAGAATCGAGTTCCTTTGATATCACATGAAATGTGATGTCCACATGAAATCTCTAATAATTTATGAGGCTTGATGTGCCGCCTTCCCAACATGGGTAAAAAGTGTAGCTATTTGTATCTCTCCCTATATTTTACATCGAATCCAACAACAAATTTATTTAGACACATCATCCCTGACTGAAAAGTGTCTTGTATGGATGCATTTCAAATCTTTCCGAATCAAGACATGACATCAGGTCTTCAAACGAAACACAATTGTACAGTGACTAACCATTATCTAACAGGAAATTCATAAATGTATTTTTTCCCAGAAACTAAGTGCAAAGTCATTTGTTAATTACTAGTTCATAGCTGCCTGGTCTCAGATGCCACGATTTTGAGTCCTTAATGCTCTAATCTTAGACTAATTGTGCCCTTGACATCTAATTGTTCTGTTCCAGCACTGACAGGCACACTGTTCTTTCTACTGCTTCCTGGGGAGGTGTGAGAGGCAGAAGGAGAGAAGAGCCTGGTAATAGCAGGCTAAAAAAATTAAGGATATTTAGCCCCACTCCCAAAATTTCTCAAAGCCCTAACATTTCAAGAGTAGAAGAAGCCTGCCACATGTTAATGATATGTTCCCTCCACATTATTAAAGCAATCCCACCAGTACTATGTTAATGTGACTGACAAATGAGTCAAAAACTGCTAAAAAATGCTAATTGAATTCCACTGGCCTTTTTTGTGTGTGTCTGATTTGTACCCAGGAATTAACTCTTGTTAATCTACTAGTAAATATCAGTTGCAAAAATATGAGACGCAAATGTGTTAAGTCTTCCACACTGTTTTTTCAGGCTCATTTTTTCTACATTGCTGCCCCACTTAGCCATACCTTGAAATTGGAGCTCAAAAAAGAGAATATCAGCTGGAGGGAAGGACTTCATTTGCTCTTTCTATCAAAACCAACAGACCCTTAGCCTGTGTAACCAAATACACATATTTTTTTTCTCTTTTGAAAATATCACAGAAGCAGCTGCTCCTCAGTTATTTTGAGTGGATTTTCTGAGAACAGCTTGTAGCTGCAATATTGTATATGGTGGATGGTTGGCAAGAGCCTGACTGTAGGAGGAGAATAAGGAACAAACCTCAAACCAGTGCAGACTTTAGGAACTAGCAGTTTACTGCCAGGCTAGACTGGAGGATGAGGCCATGCAGCAAACAGGGGTCCTCAAACTTTTTAAACAGGGGGCCAGTTCACTGTCCTTCAGACTGTTGGAGGGCCAGATTATAGTAAAAACAAAAATTATGAACAAATTTCTATGCACATTGCATATATCTTATTTAGAAGTGAAGAAACAAAATGGGAATAAATTCAATATGTGGCCCGCGGGCCGTAGTTTGAAGACCCCTGATAGAAGAAATGGCAGGGGGGTACCATTACCTCAATGACAAAAGAATCAGCACTGGAATTAGTTAAATCTAACTTATTATTTTGGATTGGTTTACAGAATTGAAAAGGAAGAACGACAGATTGGTGGGAAAGACAACAGAAAGATTCCCAAAGAATACAGGTGTGAAATAAATTCCTGTGTAAGTGAAGCTCTAAGGTTCATCTACCAGAGCTGACTGCCTCTTTGCCCTTCTTAGTGAGTTGAGCAGAAGCCTATATTTTTGCCCCATATTGCTTTGTCCAACTTTATTCTAGCTAAGGACTAAAGAGTGTCCTATTTCTGTTTGAATCAGTAACTATGTCCTGTGGAGACGGGAAGCCTGGTTAATCTTTGGATGTCTAGAAGTAGTCAGGATCCTCGGAAAGAGACTCTCCCCATACCCAAATTCAGACTGAGACAACAGAATGTACTAGACCTCACTGAGTGTTCAAGTGTTCAAGGATTCAAGTCTCTGACTCAAAGACTCAGACTGCTAGAAAACACATTGCAACTTTGTAAATCACTTTCCCAAACCCTTCTGTACTTTCACTCCAACAACTACTGACCGGAACACAGGCACTTCTTTTTAAATTGTTTTATATTATGACACCATGATTTTCCAAGTTTTTCCTAAAACAATAGTCTCAGGCACTACATGTTTGATGAAAAATCAATCCCAGCACCTATGTGACCTTCCTTTCACCAACCACCCACACTATAGCCTGCCTCCATGCAGGCAAAAACACATTTACTTCACAAAGTTTGTTATAACACAAAGTCAAATGGAATGATAAAAACTTAGATCAACAAAGGCCAATTTAAAGTAATGGTTCTATCTATCCATGTTGTTACTAAAGTCAGTATGATTTACCATGCAATTGGGCTTTCTGTGTTAGTGTTTAGCTTAGGAGATTTCTATGTAGCTTCCCATCAGACACCCTGTGATATAACTAGACTAATAATACTATGAAATTTTCTTCTTCTTCTTCTTCTTCTTCTTCTTCTTCTTCTTCTTCTTCTTCTTCTTCTTCTTCTTCTTCTTCTTCTTCTTCTTCTTCCTTCTTTCTTTCTTTCTTTCTTTCTTTCTTTCTTTCTTTCTTTCTTTCTTTCTTTCTTTCTTTCTTTCTTTCTTTCTTTATCTTTATTTCTTTCTTTCTTTCTTTTTCTTTCTCTCTCTCTTCCTTCCTTCCTTCCTTCCTTTCTTTTTCTTTCTTTCTTTCTTTCTTTCTTTCTTTCTTTCTTTCTTTCTTTCTTTCTTTCTTTCTTTCTTTCTTTCTTTCTTTCTTTCTTTCTTTCTCTTCTTCTTCTTCTTCTTCTTCTTCTTCTTCGTCATCGTCGTCGTCTTCTTCCTCCTCCTCCTCCTTAAATTCATATCTTTATTTAAACACCATGATTACAAATCTGATTGTGGTTGGATTTCAGTCATGTAAAGAACACCCCCTTCTATGAAATTTTGAGGTGTCACATGGCTTTAAGTGGCTTTGTGTTCCTGGATCTATAGTTCTAAAATGCACTTGGTGGCTTGGCAGTTTGATAAAGCTTTGTGAAGCCGTGCCACTTTTGTATAAGGCTCTTATTTTCTTCCATTTCTGTCCATGGGTGTATGCTGTGGCATGGGATATTATGACTTCAGTCAAAAAAGGTATTCTGCCCCCACCATTCTGATTATAACAGAGATGTCATGTAAGAAAAGATTATCTGGGAAGAATGGAAGTTATCATTTACTTCTAGAGCTTGTAGAGGAGCTTGGTCACTTTCTCTTATCCTAACTATTTAAGCCTAGAATCCACTTAGATTTTCGTATGCAGATATGATCATTTTCATTTCTCTTTGTCTCAAAATCTCAGAAATAATTCTATTTCAGACAGGATCCTTATTTTTTCTATTATTTCAGAATTAGTTTTAACTGTATCTTTGACCATATGTAGATATTTAATTGGGGGAGAACTTGATCATTAATACTAAGAAAAGTTTAATTTTCTAAAAATTTTGAATAGTCCCATAAAATATACTCTCCCAATAATTCATTTATTATGCTAGTAGAGTCATTGTCAATAATCACACATGATTTCTAGTCCTTGAAATTTTGGCAGGTGCTTTGGCCATCACAATGATTTGAGTTGCTCCTGAATTTCATAAACAGAATTCGGTATCCTGGATATAGTTACTTTAAGTTGCCATTGTAGAATTTCCAGTACTCAGCAAGATTTTCTGATTGTATTTTCTGGTTTTCTAAGAATGTCTCATAGGACAGTTTGGGGGACGAAATAATCTTCTTATAATTTCCTAAATTAACAGCAGAATTCTGTTTTATGTTTAAATTAGGATGCTTTTGCACAAGCTTTATATAGGTTGACTATTCTAGCAATGCAACTACATATAAAATGAAGAAAAGATTATGCTTTCTTTGGACACTTACCAGAAGTGATTTCCATTTCGTAAGTACACTTCATCTGTGAGCTTCCTTATGAAGCATGGTTGGCATTATAGTACCACCTGCATCAATAATCATCAGGTAATCTTACAGATATTTGCAAACACCTGGTCATCTCACTGGCTCTTGAACTGTGATCCAGGAACTTGCATTGTGAAAATACATAAATCCTTTTCCAAAAGGAACTTCACTAGAAAAATTAAAGACTGATCCCTAATTACCATTAATTTTATTTGTTTATTTTTTAAAATAATGTAAATCCCAAGTGGAAACGTTTTATTCCTTGGACTGTTATGAATAGAGCATATTCCTTTATACAGCGTTGGTCACACACCCCTGTGCCGACATGTCTCTTGTGTTCGTTTTGTTTTGTTTTGTTTTTTTTGGGGGGCCACACCCGGCGTTGCTCAGGGGTTACTCCTGACTGTCTGCTCAGAAATAACTCCTGGCAGGCTCGGGGGACCATATGGGACACCGGGATTCGAACCAACCACCTTTGGTCCTGGATTGGCTGCTTGCAAGGCAAAAGCCACTGTGCTATCTCTCCGTGCCCTCTCTTGTGTTCTTACCACTCTAATTCTTGCTGTCTAAGTTTGTTGTTTCTCTCTTTCTTTTTCTACTTCTCTTTTTTGTTTCTCTGTTTATTCCTCTCACTCTTTATTTGATCCTTTCTGTTTTTTCCTCTATCTCTCTTCCTCTCTCTCTTTACTTGATTTTCATGGTCTGACTCTACATATTATTGGAAATTAATCATTTAATTTTTATGTCTGTTATTTCTAGGAGTACATGCCTTACATGAACATGACCTTAGTTCAAACTCTAGCATTGCATGACTATCTGAACCCACAACAATGACATTGGTGTACCTCCAAACCCCTGAACCTTGGTAGTCAATGTTTCTAAGCACTGAACCATCAACCATGTTGCCTTAGTTTTGAATATTGCCAGGCATGGCTCTCAGGCCCACCTAGTACTTCTTGCAATCTTCCCTAATAGTCCCCTATGCTGTCAGTATATAATTCTTGTCCTTAAATGACTTTTGAGCCACTAAAACCTGCCAGTCACTCTCTACTCTCTGACTCATAAGTAACTGATTTATATTTGGTTTTCCATAAAGAATAGCTTACATCAGTGAAACCAAATAGATCAATTGGCACAAGTTTCTTGTCCTCTTTGCCCTTATATTAATCACTATAGATAAATTGCTTGTTTTTTGTATGTCATTTGTGAGTTTAGTTAGCTTATTATAATTAATTCTTTCGATGCTATAAAATTTAACTCATGCATAAACAAACTTGGGATTTAACCCACAGGTGAAGCATTCACCTTGAAATCTATGTGTACTGACTTTCAAAGGCAGATCATCAAATTTCACAGAGACAAAAATGCTATAATGTAGGAACCCTAGAACATAAACAGCAGAGTAAAAAGTCACTGGAATTTGATTCTTATTTAGATACACACTTCTGTGACAAGACTTATTTTAAATGCATAGCACATATTATCTCAGTATTTGCTATTTTAAATTCCTATATAACACATACACCCTGCAGTTTGCACTAATAGTGGGTTTTGTTATAAAGAAATGACCCTGGGTTCTTAGACATGAAAGAATGTCTAAGCAAAGAATATATGGCAAGTGCTTAGTTTTTGGAAATTATTCCACCAGATCCCCTGCTGGGCTTATGTGCCAGCTGCTATTACAGTAGAGAAAACTAGTCCTAGTTATTTCTGGATGTTTGTGGTATAGTCTAGGGTTGGCTTTATCACCTTTTCTTTTTACTTGCTAAATGTTAGAAGAGTTGTTAAATGATATGCAGGACTTATTCAAGATCATGGTGTTGATTGAGAGGCAGGGACCATACTCCCTGTAACTCAGCAAAATACAGTAAAAGTGACCCACAGAGAAATATTCACCATAAGTACAGGAATCACTAGTTAAGAATTTATGCTTTATACTTTAGCTGAGGCTGCAAGCCAGATTCTTTCTCTCACTATCTGGACATATGTCTCAGAAGTGTGATACTGGAAAGTGGGTAAGCAGAATGAGAAAATGCTTTGTTGCACTCAAACTCTGCCCAAGCACTATCTATTAGGATTTATCTCTGCTTACACCATATATCCTAATTTGAATTAAAACTCATATCTTGTTTTTTTTTTTAAGTGATAGTATGTTGGAAAATTTGCACTTGCTTTGGCAAATGCATATATGTTAAAGTAGGGGGAGAATTGATCCAAGATTGTCAGCAATGCTGTGACTGCAAAAGAATCCCACTAAAACACATGAGTATAAAAAGGTAGAGTATTATTTACTTAAGTAGCTGTTGCTAAAACTAGATATAAATTATACAATGTATTCACATAAAATATTCAAAACATGATATTTTAAAAACTCATTATTATAAATCAGAACTATCTAAGACTTCCCACCCTAATAGTGGGAAAAATTATGACTCATCCAAACAACAATAAAATACTTATGAAGTACACTAACTCTTTGTCATATTTTCATTTTGGTAATTTTTAAAGTGTATTCATTCACAAAGCAACTAATGTATTTGTTATAAATTATAATAATTTTCTACTTAAGCTCAGAGCAGAAGTAGAAAGTACAGGGATTTCCCACATATTTTTACACAACAGACACCCCTTTGATTAGCAAGTTTTTAAATGTGTGTATATGTGGGGATGGGGTTTGAGGAACATTAGCATTGAAAAGCAAGTAATGTGACCTGATGAATCTTGGAAATAGGTGAAGTCCACTGGTAAGATAAGTCATCTTCATAAAATAATCCATAGTTGTTTTTTTTTTTCTGAAAACATGTCTCAGAGAAATCTATGCAAATAGAAACTCAAACAACAGAAAAATGGAAGAACAAAATGATCCCAACTAAGGATCCTGGAAACAATTGCCTTCACTTTTGTAAACACAGTTTTCCTCAGACTCTGCAGTTGACAGAATCTCAAAGGAGGATGCCATGAAATAAAGATTGATGGATCTGCCTATGATATGGTCTGGGGAAAACAAAATGTGGATTCAAACAACTGACAAATGAAAACAGCTGCCAGTCATGATTTTTCAGTAACGTTTATTGTTGACTGTGGATATAGGATTTCACATATATGCTCCTGGCTATAATGGGTGGATTATCTAGACTAAAAGAAAAGACCTCTCCATACAAACTCCCAGTCCATTTGCATTTCATTTTTTAATTTATATATATGTATATATAATATATACATATTATATAATATATTATATCTTGTATAATATATATGATGTATTAATATATATTAATATATTAGTATATATATATTGGTTTTGAGGTCATACCCAGCAGCACTCAGGGGGTTAATCCTGGGTCTATACTCAGAAATCTCTCCTGGCATGCTCAGAGGACCATATGGGATGCCGGGATTTGAACCACTGTCCTTCTGCATGCAAAGAAAATGCCCTACCTCCATACTATCTCTCTGGCCCATTCACTTGCATTTCCTATCATTATTTACTGATTATTTGCATCCTGGTGAACAAAAAAAATAATCCTAAGTGACATATCCCTTTATTCATAATTACATTAGTTTTGATGTTTGTACTAAAAATTTAAATAGATTAAATATTTTTAAAAATGCTTTTTATTTATGAAGTATTATTAACCTGAACAGTCTGCAGTAACATTTTTGGGGGGTTTTGGGTCACACCCGGTTGTACTCAGAGATTATTCCTGGCTCTGTGCTCAGAAATAACTCCTGGAAGGCACGGGAGACCATATGGGATGCCAGGATTTGAACCACCATCCGTCCTGGATCTGCTGCATGCAAGGCAAACACCCTGCCACTGTGCTATCTCTCTGACCCCAATATATTTTTTTTTTAATTTTAACCAAATACAAGTCTAGAATAAAAAAGTTTTTTAAAAGCTCATATATGGAGGCTGGAGTGATAGCTCAGGGGTAGAGCATGTGCTTGCATGGGGTCAACATGGGACAGACATGGGTTCAATCTCCTACATCACATATGGCTCCAGGACTGATTTCTGAGTAAAGAACCAAGAGTAATCTCCGAATGCTGCTGGGTAAGGCCTAAAAACAAACAAAATAAAACAAAACAAAATGGCACATATATGATCACAAAGGTATGAGTCCTTATAGTGTCCTTATAGTGACAACTATAATTTTAAAGAGTATAAAGATAAATGTGTTATTTTACATATATACATTTTCATCTATGTGAATCAAAAACAACATAGAGAAGGTGTGTCTTGGCTGAGGCATGTGTTTTCTGTTGGAGTTGTGGACAAGAAACTTTTGCTGGTTTCCTTAGCTTGGCAGACATTGGGGGCTTCCCCGGGCATCCCCTGACAGCTTGCCTCGGCTGAGGTGTGTCTTGGCTGAGGCATGTGTTTTCTGTTGGAGTTGTGGACAAGAAACTTTTGCTGGTTTCCTTAGCTTGGCAGACATTGGGGGCTTCCCCGGGCATCCCCTGACGGCTTGCCTCGGCTGAGGTGAGTGTTTGGGGGCCGGAGTTGCGGATCAGGCTGACTGCTGGACCCCTAGGCCCAGCAGACATTTTGGGACCTCCTACAGCCTGCATCAACCTGGGAACTTTGATCTCCTCCAGCATTAATCTCTTCAAGGTGTGTCTTGGCTGAGGCATGTGTTTTCTGTTGGAGTTGTGGACAAGAAACTCTTGCTGGTTTCCTTAGCTTGGCAGACATTGGGGGCTTCCCCGGGCATCCCCTGACGGCTTGCCTCGGCTGAGGTGAGTGTTTGGGGGCCGGAGTTGCGGATCAGGCTGACTGCTGGACCCCTAGGCCCAGCAGACATTTTGGGACCTCCCCCAGCCTGCATCAACCTGGGAACTTTGATCTCCTCCAGCATTAATCTCTTCAAGGTGTGTCTTGGCTGAGGCGTATGTTTTCTGTTGGAGTTGTGGACAAGAAACTTTTGCTGGTTTCCTTAGCTTGGCAGACATTGGGGGCTTCCCCGGGCAACCCCTGACAGCTTGCCTCGGCTGAGGTGTGTCTTGGCTGAGGCATGTGTTTTCTGTTGGAGTTGTGGACAAGAAACTTTTGCTGGTTTCCTTAGCTTGGCAGACATTGGGGGCTTCCCCGGGCATCCCCTGATGGCTTGCCTTGGCTGAGGTGAGTGTTTCGGGGCCGGAGCGCAGCCGCTCTGCTGCGCTTCGCGGCAGCACACTCCACCTAGCCAATGAGTACCACCACAACAAGTAGAAAAACCCACAGAGTAAGCGTGACAATGGGGAGACTACGCAGACCAACTTCAACCATAGAGAATGAAGATGGAAACTCTGATGACCCAACAATGGCCAACTACCTAAGCAGTCTTTCAGAAATGGAGTTTAGAGAAGAAATATGGAGGTTGCTAACAGAAATCAAAGAAAGTATAAATTAGAACACTAATAAAAATCAAGAGAATATGAAGATAGAAATCAGAAAACTCCAAACTGAAATATCAGATCAGATAACAGGTCTGAAAAACTCAGTAGACAAATTGAAGAACATAATGGATGAGCTTTCCAACAGGTTAAAAGCAGCTGAGGATAGAATTAGTGATTTAGAAGATGAGATGCATAACAACTTTACACAGCAGAAGAGATTGGAAAAAAGCCTTAAATCAAATGATCAGACAATGGAAAATTTACTCAAAGAATATGAGCAGATGAAAATAGAAGTCTTTGATAAGCTCAACAGAAACAACTTTAGAATCATTAGAGTCCCAGAGACCCAAGAAGAAAATCTTCAGGAAGAATCAATGGTTAAGAACATCATCACAGGGGCCGGGCGGTGGCGCTGGAGGTAAGGTGCCTGCCTTACCTGCGCTAGCCTAGGAGACGGACCGCGGTTCGATCCCCCGGCGTCCCATATGGTCCCCCAAGCCAGGAGCGACTTCTGAGCGCATAGCCAGGAGTAACCCCTGAGCGTTACCGGGTGTGGCCCAAAAACCAAAAAAAAAAAAAAAAAGAACATCACAGAGAAACTACCAGAGCTAAAGAAAACATGTGACCAAATCCTGCATGCCCGAAGAGTACCAGCTAAAAAAGACCCCAGTAGAAACACCCCAAGACACATCCTAGTCACCATGATGAAACCCACCGATAGAGATAGAATACTGCAAGCAGCAAGATCGAAAAGGGAAATTACATTCCAGGGAGCATCCTTGAAATTTACAGCAGACCTGTCACCAGAAACACTCAAGGCCAGAAGGCAGTGGTGGGACATAGTGGCAAAACTCAATGAAATAAATGCTTCGCCAAGAATACTGCACCCAGCAAAACTCAGTTTCAGGTTTGAAGGATGTATACACGGCTTCACAGTTAAACAACAGCTCAAAAACTTTGCAGACTCAAAACCAGCCTTAAAAGAAAAACTGAAAGATCTACTCTAAAAACAAGACAGAACAAAAAACACACAAAACTTCTACAAAAAGATGGCAATAAATCCCATGACAATTATTTCTCTAAATGTCAATGGACTAAATGCACCAGTTAAGAGGCACAGAGTGGCGAAATGGATCAAAAAACTGAAGCCAACCTTCTGCTGTCTACAAGAAACACACCTGAATAGTCAGAATAAACATAGACTCAAAATCAAAGGCTGGAGGAAAATCATTCAAGCAAACAACACCCTTAAAAAAGCAGGGGTGGCCATACTAATATCAGATGACACAAACTTTATACTCAGAAAAGTTGTAAGGGACAAAGATGGATATTATGTACTAATCAAGGGATTTGTACAGCAAGAAGAAATCACTCTCCTAAACATATACGCACCGAATGAATACAGCAAAGTATTTAATACAATTGTTGACAAATCTGAAGAAGATATCAATAATAACACAATAATAGTGGGAGACCTCAACACAGGCCTGTCAACACTTGATAGGTCAACCAAATGGAAACCCAACAAAAATATACTAGACCTGAAAAGAGAAATGGATGAAAGAGGCCTAGTACATATATATAGGGCACTCTATCCTCAGAAACCTGGATACACATTCTTTTCCAATGTACATGGATCATTCTCCAGGATAGATCACGTGCTGGCACATAAAACATACCTCCATAAAATAAAAAAGATAGACATTTTGCAGGCTGCCTTTGCTGACCACAAGGCTCTGAAGTTAGATGTGAACTGCAAAGGGACACAGAAGAAAAAATTTAACACCTGGAAGTTAAACAGCCTCATACTCAATAACCAGTGGGTCCGAGATGAAATCAAGGAGGAAATCAAAAGGTTCCTGGAAACAAATGACAATAAAGACACAAACTATCAGAACTTATGGGACACAGCAAAAGCAGTACTGAGAGGAAAATTTATAGCTTTGCAAGCACACATCAGGAAGGAAGAAGGAGCTTACCTGAGTAGCTTAATGACACAGCTAATAGAACTAGAAAGTGCTCAACAAAAGGACCCAAGAATAGGAAGACAGAAGTAAATAACAAAGCTGAGAGCAGAAATCAACGAAGTGGAAACCCAAAAAACAATCCGAAAGATCAACGAAAACAGAAGTTGGTTCTTTGAAAAAATAAACAAGATTGATAGACCATTGGCAAAACTCACAAAGCAAAAGAAAGAGAGAAACTTGATAACACGTATTAGAAATGAAAAGGGGGAGATCACTACAGATACTGCAGAGATTCAAAGGGTATTCAGAGAATACTTTGAGAAACTCTATGCCACTAAATATGAGAACCTGGAAGAAATGGATAAATTTCTGAACTCATATAACCTTCCACGGTTGAATAAAGAAGAGGTAGCATATCTAAACACCCCCATCACTATTGAGGAAATTAAAACTGTAATAAAAAATTTACCCAAAAACAAAAGCCCAGGCCCTGATGGATTCACGAATGAATTCTTTCAAACCTTTCAAGAGGAACTATTACCAATTCTGGCCAGGCTCTTTTATGAAATAGAAAAAACAGGAATACTTCCAAATAGCTTTTATGAAGCCAACATCACCTTAATACCAAAACCTGATAAAGATGCTGCCAAATCCCTGCCAATATCCCTGCCAAATCCCTGCCAAATCCCTGCCAATATCCCTGATGAACACAGATGCAAAGATCTTCAACAAAATCCTGGCGAACAGGATCCAGTGCCTCATCAAGAAGATCATTCACTTTGATCAAGTAGGTTTCATCCCAGGAATGCAAGGCTGGTTTAACATCCGTAAATCTATCAATACAATACACAACATAAACAACAAAAAAAATAAAAATCACATGGTCATATCAATAGATGCAGAAAAAGCATTTGATAAGGTTCAACACCCATTCTTGATGAAAACTCTCAGCAAGATTGGAATAAAAGGTACCTTTCTAAATATAGTCAAAGCCATCTACCAGAAGCCAGTGGCAAATATTATCCTCAATGGAGAAAAACTAAAAGCCTTCCCTCTAAATTCTGGCACAAGACAAGGCTGTCCTCTCTCACCACTCCTTTTCAACATAGCACTGGAAGTACTTGCTATAGCGATTAGGCAAGAAAAAGATATCAAGGGAATCCAGATAGGAAAGGAAGAAGTCAAGCTCTCACTGTTTGCAGATGACATGATACTCTACTTAGAAAACCCTAAAGACTCTACCAAAAAGCTTCTAGAAATAATAGATTCATATAGCAAAGTGGCAGGCTACAAAATTAACACACAAAAATCAATGGCCTTTTTATACACTAATAATGATAGGGAAGAAATGGACATTAAGAGAACAATCCCATTCACATTAGTTCCACACAAACTCAAATATCTTGGAGTCAACCTGACTAAAGATGTGAAGGATCTATACAAAGAAAACTACAAAACACTGCTCCAAGAAATAAGAGAGGACACACGGAAATGGAAACACATACCATGCTCATGGATTCGCAGAATCAACATCATTAATATGGCAATACTTCCAAAAGCATTGTACAGATTTAATGCGATTCCTCTGAAGATACCCATGACATTCTTCAAAGAAGTGGATCAAATACTTCTGAAATTCATCTGGAACAACAAAGAACCTCGAATAGCTAAAGCACTCCTTGGGAAAAGGAATATGGGAGGCATTATTTTCTCCAATTTTAAGTTGTATTACAAAGCAACAGTTATAAAAACAGCATGGTATTGGAAGAAAGACAGACCCTCAGATCAGTGGAATAGGCTTGAGTACTCAGAGAAGGTTCCTCAGACATATCACCACCTAGTTTTTGATAAAGGAGCAAGAAACCCTAAATGGAGCAGGGAAAGCCTATTCAACAAGTGGTGTTGGCACAACTGGTTAGCCACTTGCAAAAAAGCGAACTCAGACCCACAGCTAACACCATGTACAAAGGTAAAATCCAAATGGATTAAAGACCTTGATAACAGAACTGAAACTATAAGGTATATAGAACAACATGTAGGTGAAACACTCCAGGACATTGAGACTAAAGGCATCTTTAAGGAGGAGACAGCACTTTCCAAGCAAGTGGAAGCAGAGATAAACAGATGGGACTATATTAAGCTGAGAAGTTTCTGCATCTCAAAGGAAATAGTGCCCAGAATACAAAGGCCACCCACTGAGTGGGAGAAATTATTCACCCAATACTCATCAGATAAAGGGCTAATATCCAATATTTACAAGGTACTGACAGAACTATACAAGAAAAAAACAACTAACCCCATCAAAAAATGGGGAGAAGAAATGAACAGACACTTTGAAAAAGAAGAAAGGCAAATGGCCAAAAGGCACATGAAAAGATGTTCAACATCACTAATCGTCAGGGAGATGCAAATCAAAACTACTATGAGGTACCACCTCACGCCACTGAGATTGGCACACATCACAAAAAAGGAAAACAAGCAGTGCTGGCGGGGATGTGGAGAGAAAGGAACTCTTTTTCACTGCTGGTGGGAATGCCACCAGCTTCCATACGATCCAGCTATACCACTCCTAGGAATATACCCAAGGAACACAAAAATACAATACAAAAATCCATTCCTTACTCCTATATTCATTGCAGCGCTATTTACAATAGCCAGACTCTGGAAACAACCAAGATGCCCTTCAACAGATGAGTGGCTGAAGAAACTGTGGTACATATACACAATGGAATACTATGCAGCCATCAGGAGAGATGAAGTCATAAAATTTTCCTATACATGGATGTACATGGAATCTATTATGCTGAGTGAAGTAAGTCAGAGGGAGAGAGAAAGTCGCAGAATGGTTTCACTCATCTATGGGCTTTAAGAAAAATGAAGGACATTTTTAACAGTATCTCAGAGACAAGAGAGATGAGGGCTGGTAGGTGCAGCTCAGGACATGCAGCTCATCACATAGAGTGATGAGTGCAGTTGCAGAGATGACTACACTGAAAACTATCATAACAATGTGAATGAATGAGGGAAGTGGAAAGCCTGTCTCGAGTACAGGTGTAGGGGGGTGGGGAGGAGGGAGATCTGGGAAATTGGTGGTGGGAATGTTGCACCGGTGAAGGGGGGTGCTCTTTACATGACTGTAATCCTACAACTATAATCATGTTTGTAATCACGGTGTTAATGAAAAAAAAAAGAATAAAACCTTAACAGATGGGAATAAAAAAAAAACAACATAGAAAAATCAATAGTAACAACATAGTACAACAGTATATGGTGGAATGACATACTGTTTAAGTGAATTTTAAAATATAAAATAAGATTCATGTCTTCAGTATGAACTGAGGAAGTTTACAAAGAGACAAAATGATTTTCTCAATGTATATATGATGATGCTTTCTACTTCCAATGTAGAACTAGAAAGATTACAACAACAAATTACAACGAATTCATAACTTATCTTGAATGGATAAGATTATGTTGCAGGGTAAATAAACCAGCTTGAAGTCAACAGAAAGCCAGAAGTATCAAATGGAGCAAGAGATCACAAGAACCTGCTTTTCTGTGACAAATTGCTGCCAGACCCTGTCCCTGAGAACTTTGTTAGACTTTCTCAAAAGTTGGCGAATGCAGACCTGAGCTGATGAGACTGGAGATTCCCTGGGGAAGTCAGAGTTTGTACCCACTTGAACCTTGCACATTAGGTCTCCCAAGTGAGTTTGGCAATGCTTCTCTTGTAGTTCAGGTTTGAACAGAATAGCAACTGGACAAAGGCACGAAGTTCCACTCAATACGCTCTCTTTTATTTTCCCTTAGGACCAAATAATTGTGCTTCAGGGTCAGTGGCAAAACAAAACAAAGCAAAATACCCCAGTCATCTTTAAGAAAAGAGAATAGGAATAGGAAAAGGAAAAGAATAAGAAAAGAGTAGAGGGAAAAATACACCCTATTTCACCAGCTGATGGATAGAAATAGGAGCTGAACCAGGTCTGTGAAAATCTGTATTCCGAAGACTGCACTCCTGAGCCCAGTGCCTGCTGAAAACTGAGACTGAAAAGAAACAAACTCTTGGTCTAGCCTCAAGAAAGCTAATGAATCAATTTATCAAATCTCAATGAGCTATTTCTGGAAAAGTTGAAAATCCTAGAGAGATATGGTTGGCACAAAACATAAGCAAAATCCAAACCTGAGACTGAGGAGAAATTGAGAGAAACTGTAGCAGGTCATGAGGAGTCTTCTGGGAGCCTGAAAAATGAAAGATGGTTGTTCTTGTTCACATTCATCACAATGGTCTGACATGGTTTGAACCTAGTGAATGAAGTGACAAAAAAACCCTCTGCACTCAATATGATTGACTGTTCTGACAATTCGTAACTTGGAAGTTAGGGAAGAACTAACTTGCTGTATATTTTGTACATGGTGTTATTACTCATTAAACTCCAAGAAAGGGAGACAATGTCCTGACATCCATAAGCTGACTTCATCAGAGATGAATAATAGTTATAAGACAAATAACCACCTGGCTTTAAAGTGTGGTATTTCTTTATCATAGAAATAGATAATTTTAATATTGAATAGCAATATAATCCTAATCAAATTTTACCATCTATTACTTTTTGCACTTTCGGCAAATGGCGTTCTTATTTCACCCTTAATTCTAGTCCTTTCTTTTTAAAATTCAAATCTATTCTAAATATGAGATTGCTATATACATGTAGAAATATAGATATATATTAGATGTCAAAAGTATACTGAAAATATCAAAATAATTACAAATCTAAAAATTAGTTCAATTCCTTACACTTCATTGACTGATATACCCATCAATAAGACTAGAAAAATGAAACAAGTGCCTATTCCTGGACAGGGCTGTAAAGAAACCTACTTCAGACTCTAATGTACTTTATAAATAATTTTGTTTTCAATAAAATTTGGTTTTCTATAGAAGCCAAAGAAAGCAAGAAAAGTGTCAGACATAATTAGAAACACAAGATAGTTGATATAATCAAATACATATATTATATAAATGTTGGAAGAATATCATTGTAGTAGAGTTGAATAATATGAACAAAACATCAAGCAGAAATTACTGAATCTGAAATACACAAAAACTGATGAAAAATTGTTCATTGTTATATATAAAACAGAGAAGAAAAATCAATAAAAGGTAAGTCAATAGATTCTACACAAATTCTTTTTATAATTTAATTTTTATTAATTAAATTTTTCAAATTTTATTTTATTGAAATCACTGTGATTTTAAAATTCCTTTATAGTTGGATATCAGACATACAATGAATTAGGGCCAATCCCACCACCAGTGTCAACTCCCTTCACCAATGTTTTCAGAGTGCAACCTATAACACTACACTTTGCCCCCTGAACTGCCAGTCTAACAAGCCCATTTTAAGTTCAGCTTGTTATAGTTCAGGTCTCTTGATTCTATCTTGATTCTATTGTTGCCGACTTTGGCTTGGATATTTAGTTCTGTCCTTTTTTTTTAATATAATTTTTATTTTGATCATAGTGGCTTACATATTGTTGACAATAATATTTTAGGTACATATTTACATAAAATATGGGGGGATTCCCATCACCAAATTGTCCTTCCTACACCTCCGTTTTTGTCCTACCTCCCATTTCCTCTTCCCTCACCCCCAGGGTGGCTAGAATATGTGGTCCCCTCTGTATCTAACCTACTACTTAGTAGTCTTGGACCTGTTTGGTCTTAATGCCTCCCTTATTTCCCCCTCTAACTGGAGGCAGGACTAGCTAGTTCAAGTTGCATGGTTTTGTTTGAAAAAGAGAAAAGTAATAAACTGGGGTAAGAGTCTAATATACCAAAAATGGGCGGAATCCTTCTAGAGGCTCTCATCATCGTTTTTAGAGATGAAGGAGAAAAAGAAGGTGAAACACTCCACTAGTACCAATAGAAGAGTCAAATATCCAGTGAGGACTCTAGCTATATCGATAAGCACCACAAAAAACAACAAACAAACAAACAAACAAAAACAAATAAACAAAAACAACAAAAAAATATGCTATGATCTTGAAATAAAAAACATGGCATAGCACATAACGAAAGAAAAGAAAGGAAGAGAAAAAATAAGTATAACTGGGGACAACAATTTCAATAATTACACCCAAACAGAGAAATCGACCAAAAATATATAGGTAAATAAAAATAAAAATAATAATAATAATAATAATAATAAATGAAGATAAAAATAATATATAAAAAATAACCAAGGTTTTGTGCTTTTTGTATTTTTGTTTTTTCCCTCCTGCCCTGGCACAGTAAATATTGGGGTCATTCAAAAAGGAATTATCTTCACCAATGCACCTGAAACCACTTGATCCCTAGTCCCCATCCTTTCTTTTTCCCCCTTTCTTAATTTTATAGAAAAATGAAAAAATATAAGGTAAAATAAAGTAATTCATGTCCCAATGTTCTATGAAAAAGGGGGGAACTCATATCTAAAAATTAAAAAAAGGTATAGTATAGGTGCAACAAAAGTTAGGCAAAATAGAAAAAAACTTTGGCCTAAAAACAAGGAGACCCTACCCATGAAGCTCACTATCATAAGATCAGCTACAGGTTCTGAGCATACTAAGTTGTTTAACTCCAAAGTCTTTCTTTATCGTCCCAGGCAAAGTTATCCTCAATCACAGTTGTCTCAGTTAGGCTTTAGTAATTAGGAATCTTGATTCTTGCACAAATCTTATGTTGGAGTCAGGGTGTCACAGAGAGTCTTATCCAAATTCCTAATGAAAAGTTATGCTGTACTCTAGCCTCTCTGCAAAAGGCTGATTATGCATTCTTTTCAAGTGCACATCTAGCAATTTCAAAGTTAGATTATGTGTGGATCACAAATCTTATGGTAAACAAATCTATGATTAGTCAAATTACTTCAACTATCTTTTCATAACATAATGGTATAAATCTGATAATCAGCCACAGGAAAACAAGTGGTTTTTATGTGGATTTGAAGTGGATTTTATGTCTATAAAATCCCCCAACTGTTAAGACTAAACAGTATGTTCTTGGAGAAACACTAAGAAAATAAAAAGTAAAGTGGAGATTTTAAAAATTCTTGTATATGGTATAGATACTCAATACTCATTTCATATCTATCTAATATTTATTATCTATTAATCTATCTAAAACTACTTAACTAAATAACCCAAAATCTTGCCATTAGAGCTAGCATGGATGAAATTGGCAGCAGTTATGCTAAGGGAAAGAAGAGGAGAAAAACAATGTCAACCAAATAGGAAATGGAAAGATAATAAAGGAACAGACAAGAACAAATCAAATAATTCATAAATTTTGAAGGGAAATTAGTTACCAGAAGAGAAGAAATGAGTATAAAATAAAGAGGTTCCATAGATTCTCAAGATGGTTATTATAAATAACTTTGCTGGTAGGCCTAAAGGATTACATGTCTTTTTTTTTTTATATATACATACACCACCCATCACCAGTGCAACATTCCCATCACCAATGTCCCAAGTCTCTCTCCTCCCCACCCGACCCCCGCCTGTACTTTAAACAGGTTCTCAATTTCCCTCATACATTCTCATTATTAGGACAGTTCAAAATGTAGTTATTTATCCAACTAAACTCATCACTCTTTGTGATGAGCTTCCTGAGGTGAGCTGGAACTTCCAGCTCTTTTCTCTTTTGTGTCTGAAAGTTATTATTGCAAGAATGTCTTTCATTTTTCTTAAAACCCATAAATGTGTGAGACCATTCTGCGTTTTTCTCTCTCTCTCTGACTTATTTCACTCAGCATAATAGATTCCGTGTACATCCATGTATAAGAAAATTTCATGACTTCATCTCTCCTGACAGCTGCATAATATTCCATTGTGTATATGTACCACAGTTTCTTTAGCCATTCATCTGTTGAAGGGCAACTTGGTTGTTTCCAGAGTCTTGCTATGGTAAATAGTGCTGCAATGAATATAGGTGTAAGGAAGGGGTTTTTGTATTGTATTTTTGTGTTCCTAGGGTATATTCCTAGGAGTGGTATAGCTGGATCGTATGGGAGCTCGATTTCCAGTTTTTGGAGGAATCTCCATATCGCTTTCCATAAAGGTTGAACTAGACGGCATTCCCACCAGCAGTGGATAAGAGTTCCTTTCTCCCCACATCCCCGCCAACACTGTTTATTCTCATTCTTTGTGATGTGTGCCATTCTCTGTGGTGTGAGGTGGTATATCATCGTTGTTTTGATTTGCATCTCCCTGATGATTAGTGATGTGGAGCACTTTTTCATGTGTCTTTTGGCCATGTGTATTTCTTCTTTGTCAAAGTGTCTGTTCATTTATTCTCCCCATTTTTTGATGGGATTAGATGTTTTTTTCTTGTAAAGTTCTGTCAGTGCCTTGTATATTTTGGAGATTAGCCCCTTATCTGATGGGTATTGGGTGAATAGTTTCTCCCACTCAGTGGGTGGCTCTTGTATCTTGGGCACTATTTCCTTTGAGGTGCAGAAGCTTCTCAGCTTAATATATTCCCATCTGTTAATTTCTGCTTTCACTTGCTTGGAGAGTGCAGTTTCTTCCTTGAAGATGCCTTTAGCCTCAATGTCCTGGAGTGCTTTACCTACGTATTGTTCTATATATCTTATGGTTTTGGGGCTGATATCGAGGTCTTTAATCCATTTGGATTTTACCTTCGTACATGATGTTAGCTGGGGGTCTAAGTTCAATTTTTTGCAAGTGGCTAGCCAGTTGTGCCAACACCACTTGTTGAAGAGGCTTTCTTTGTTCCATTTAGGATTTTTTGCTCCTTTATCAAAAATTAGGTGATTGTATGTCTGGGGAACATTCTCTGAGTATTCAAGCTTATTCCACTGATCTGAGGGCCTGTCCTATTTCCAATACCATGCTGTTTTGATAACTATTGCTTTGTAGTAAAGTTTAAAGTTAGGGAAAGTAATTCCTCCCATATTCTTTTTCCCAATGATTGCTTTAGCTATTCGAGGGTGTTTATTGTTCCAAATAAATTTCAAAAGTGCCTGGTCCACTTCTTTGAAGAATGTCATGGGTATCTTTAGGGGGATCGCATTAAATCTGTACAGTGCTTTGGGGAGTATTGCCATTTTAATGATGTTAATCCTGCCAATCCATGAGCAGGGTATGTGCTTCCATTTCCGCGTGTCCTCTCTTATTTCTTGGAGCAGAGTTTTATAGTTTTCCTTGTATAGGTCCTTCACATTTTTAGTCAAGTTGATTCCAAGATATTTGAGTTTATGTGACACTATAGTGAATGGAGTTGTTTTCTTAATGTCCATTTCTTCCTTATTAGTATTGGTGTATAGAAAGGCCATTGATTTTTGTGTGTTAATTTTGTAGCCTGCCACCTTGCTATATGAGTCTATTGTTTCTAGAAGCTTTTTGGTAGAGTCTTTGGGGTTTTCTAAGTAGAGTATCATGTCATCTGCAAACAATGAGAGCTTGACTTCTTCCTTTCCTATCTGAATTCCCTTGATATCCTTTTCTTGCCTAATCGCTATAGTGAGTACTTCCAGTGCTATGTTGAATAGGAGTGGTGAGAGAGGACAGCCTTGTCTTGTGCCAGAATTTAGAGGAAAGGCTTTCAGTTTTTCTCCATTGAGGACAATATTTGCCTCTGGCTTGTGGTAGATGGCCTTAACTATATTGAGAAAGGTTCCTTCCATTCCCATCTTGCTGAGAGTTTTGATCAAGAATGGGTGTTGGACCTTGTCAAATGCTTTCTCTGCGTCGATTGATATGATAATGTGATTTTCATTTTTCTTGCTGTTGATGTTGTGTATTATGTTGATAGATTTACGGATGTTAAACCAGCCTTGCATTCCTGGAATGAAACCTACTTGATCGTAGTGGATGATCTTCTTAATGAGGCATTGAATCCTATTTGCCAGGATTTTGTTGAAGATCTTTGCATCTGCATTCATCAGCGATATTGGTCTGTAATTTTCTTTTTTCGTAGCATCTCTGTCTGGTTTAGGTATCAAGGTAATGTTGGCTTCATAAAAGCTATTTGGAAGTTTTCCTGTTTTTTCAATTTCATGAAAGAGTCTTGCCAGGATTGGTAGTAGTTCCTCTTGAAAGGTTTGAAAGAATTCATTAGTAAATCCATCTGGGCCTGGGCTTTTGTTTTTAGGCAGACATTTGATTACTTTCTTAATTTCCTCAATAGTAATGGGTGTGTTTAGATATGCTACATCCTCTTCATTCAATCGTGGAAGATTATAAGATTCCAAAAATTTATCCATTTCTTCCAGGTTTTCATTTTTAGTGGCATAGAGTTTCTCAAAGTAGTTTCTGATTACCCTTTGAATCTCTACCATATCAGTAGTGATCTCTCCTTTTTCATTCCTAATACGAGTTATCAAGTTTCTCTCTCTTTCTTTCTTTGTTAGTTTTGCCAGTGGTCTATCAATCTTGTTTATTTTTTCAAAGAACCGACTTCTGCTTTTGTTGATCTTTTGGATGGTTTTTCTGGTTTCCACTTCATTGATTTCTGCTCTCAGCTTTGTTATTTCCTTCTGCCTCCCTATTTTTGGATCCTTTTGTTGAGCACTTTCTAATTCTATGAGCTGCGTCATTAAGCTATTCAGGTATGCCCCTTCTTCTTTCCTGATGTGTGCTTGCAAAGCTATAAATTTTCCTCTCAGTACTGCTTTTGCTGTGTCCCATAGGTTCTGATAATTTGTGTCTCCATTGTCATTTGTTTTCAGGAAGGTTTTGATTTCCTCTTTGATTTCATCTCGGACCCACTGATTATTCAGTATGAGGCTATTTAACTTCCAGGTGTTAAAATTTTTCTTCTGTGTCCCTTTGTAGTTTATATATAATTTCAGGGCTTTGTGGTCAGCAAAGGCAGCCTGCAAAATTTCTATCCTCTTGATATTATAGAGGTATGTTTTGTGTGCTAACATGTAGTCTATCCTAGAGAATGTCCCATGTACATTAGAGAAAAATGTGTATCCAGGCTTCTGGGGGTGGAGTGTCCTGTATATATCTACTAGGCCTCTTTCTTCCATTTCTCTCCTCAGGTCTAGTATATTCTTGTTTGGTTTCAGTCTGGTTGACCTGTCTAGTGTTGACAATGCCGTGTTGAGGTCTCCCACAATTATTGTGTTGTTATTGATATTATTTTTCAGATTTGTAAACAGTTGTATTAAATATTTTGCTGGCCCCTCATTCGGTGCATATATGTTTAGAAGGGTGATTTCTTCCTGCTGTACATATCCCTTGATTAATACAAAATGTCCATTTTTGTCCCTTACAACTTTCCTAAATATAAAGTTTGCATCATCTGATATTAATATGGCCACTCCTGCTTTTTTTTGGGTGTTGTTTGCTTGGATGATTTTCCTCCAGCCTTTTATTTTGAGTCTATGTTTGTTCTGACTATTCAGATGCGTTTCTTGTAGGCAGCAGAAGGTTGGATTGAGTTTTTTGATCCATTTAGCCACTCTGTGTCTCTTAACTGGTGCATTTAGTCCATTGACATTGAGAGAAAGAATTGTCCTGGGAGTTAGTGCCATCTTTATATTAAAGTTTGGTGTGTCTGTTGGTAAGCCTTGTCTTAAAGTATGCCGTTCAGTTTTTCTTTTCAGAATGGTTTTGAGTCTGTGAAGTTTTTGAGCTGTTGTTTGTCTGTGAAACTATGTATTGTTCCTTCAAACCTGAAAGTGAGTTTTGCTGGGTGCAGTATTCTAGGCGAAGCATTTATTTCATTGAGTTTTGTCACTATATCCCACCACTGCCTTCTGGCCTTGAGTGTTTCTGGTGACAGGTCTGCAGTAAATCTCAAGGATGTTCCCTTGAATGTAATTTCTCTTTTCGATCTTGCTGCTTTCAGAATTCTGTCTCTATCTATGGGATTCGTCATTGTGACTAGGATGTGTCTTGGGGTGTTTTTTCTGGGGTCTCTTTTAGTTGGCACTCTTCGGGCATGCAGGATTTGATCACATGTATTCATTATCTCTGGTAGTTTCTCTTTAATGATGTTCTTGACTGTTGATTCTTCCTGGAAATTTTCTTCCTGAGTCTCTGGGACTCCAATGATTCTTAAGTTGTTTCTGTTGAGCTTATCATAGACTTCTATTTTCATCTGTTCCCATTCTTTGAGTAATTTTTCCATTGTTTGATCATTTGCTTTGAGGCTTTTTTCCAATTTCTTCTGCTGTATGTAATTGTTATGTATCTCATCTTCCAGTGTACTGATTCTATCCTCAGCTGCTGTTAACCTGTGGGAAATCTCAAACATGTTTTTCTTCAATTCATCTACTGAGTTTCTCAGACCTGTTATTTGATCTGAAATTTCTGTTTGGAGTTTTCTCATTTCTATCTTCATATTCTCCTGATTCTTTTTAGTTTTCTCTTCTATACTTTGTTTGAGTTCTTTGAACATGTTCCATATTGCAACTCTAAACTCCTTATCTGAGAGACTGACTAGGTGGTTGGTCATGTTCAAGTCATCTGAGTTGCCATCTTCATTCTCTATGTCTGGCACTGGCCCGTGTTGTTTCCCCATTGTCACACTAATACTGCGTGTTTTTCTACGTGTTGTGATTGTATTCATCGGCTAAATGCTGTGCACCGTCGCGAAGGGGAGCGGAGCAACCGTGCTCCTCTGGCTTCTCCCTTTCTGGGCGTGTCGACTCACCTCCACGGAAGGCTCACAGTAAGGCAGGCTGGCAGATGGGCCGCACCCAGGATGAAATCAGGCCAAAAATGCAGGACAGCAGAGTAGAGAGGCAGAAGTGTGCTGGCATCTGAGATCCAGCGAAGTTCAGTGGCTCCTCCCTTTCTGGGCGTGTCGACTCACCTCCATGGAAGGCTCAAGGGAAGGCAGACTCCCCAGAAAGCTCACAGGAAGGCAGGCTGGCTGATGAGCCGCACCAAGGGTGAAATCAGGCCGAAAATGCAGGACAGCAGAGTAGAGAGGCAGAAGGGTGCTGGCATCTGAGATCCAGCGAAGTTCAGTCGATTACATGTCTTTTTATTAATTTACTTTTTAATTGATTTTAAAGAATAGTTTGTCTATTTTTCAAACATGTGCAATGCTGGAAACCAATGGCACCTCAAACACTTTAAAAATAAGAATTTAAAAAGAAAGATCACTTAAACTGAAGAACAGAAAAAAAAATAATTAAAAATTCTAAATAAAATAGTAACATTAACACAATTAAAATGCAACATTCAAGAAGTATAGTTAAATATCAGATGATTTAAGATAAGTGACTGAAAAAGACAATGAGGTACCAAAATTCTTGTTTATAAAAATCGGACTTAAATTGAAAAAGAAAAAATATAAAAAGCCTATAAGTTGCATTACTAGCTGAAGATTACAGTAAAAAACAGTAAAAAAAACTATTTAGCCAAAAAAAACCCATATACTTAGCCAAAAATAAATAAAACAGAAATTAGAATTTTAAACAAAGAAAAGAGCTGCAAAGGAAATAAAAGAAAGTAAGAATGTTCATAATACTCAGTTGCTCTAAAATATAACCAATTGGCTAAAACAAAATAGTAGTTCCTTATTGTGTGTTTATAGCATGCATAAAGAGTTCAACAATAAAACGCAAAGGATGTGTTGGTTAGTTTTGTTTTGCTCGTTATATTGACATGTTATATGTAAACCTGTATAGTATTATTGGATAATAAACAGTCATTAATTATTTATCTATATTACAATTCAAAGAACAACTAAACATTTTAGGAGAGGCATAAATAACAACTCAATAATGTAGGTAAATGGAAATTTAAAGACATGCTCCATTTATTAAGAAGATATAAAAGGAAAAACAAAGACAGTAGAAAGAACAACTAACAAGATGATATGTATTTTAACTCAATTATATCTATAAGCATACACAATATAAATAGTCAAAACACAAATTATAAAATACAGAACATTAGATTAAAAACTAAATATTTGGCATGCTGTCTGTACAATAAACTCATTTTGGAGATGGAGATGTGAAGAGATTAATACTAAAGCAGGCACAAAATCTCAGAGTAGTCAATATATCCTGCCTTTGTATCATTGATATCTCCTTTCTTTTTCTATAGACTATAGATAAGTTAGAGCTGTTATGTCTCTTTCAAACTTACTCAGCTTAACATGTTATTCTCCAGCAAATTGCATGTTTTCATCATTCTTTGCAACTGTATATTATTTCTTTGTGTGTATGTATGTGTGTTTGTGTACATACCATATTTCACTACCCACTTATCTATATCTGGGCTTACTCAATATTCTAACTATAGGGCTAAGTCTGACAATGACTAGTGGTGTGTTTATGTCTTTTGGAATGAGGTTTTGTGTTCTGGGGATAGATATCAAGAAGTGGGATTATTGTCACTTGTGAATCTCTATTCTTAGTTTTCTGAGACACCTCAATGCTGTTTTCCACAGGACTTGAACCTATTCCCATAAGCAATGGGTGAAAGCTCCTTCTTATTTTTATAATACCATTTCAAAATTTTGTGAAATGATATTACAAAATAATTTTCATTTTAATTTCTCTCATAATAAGTGGTGATGAGTACTTCTTCATGTGTCTATTAGCTATCTGTCTTCTTCAGAGAAGTATCTGTTAGTTTCCTCTAGTTTTAATAGGAATTATTTTGAATATTTTGTTGTTGATTTTTTTAGTTCCTTAAATATTTTGGATATTTTCTTTATCTGATATGTTGAACACAATTTTTTTTATTCAGTTGAGTGTCTTTTACTTTTAGCCAGTATTTCTTTTGCCATATAGAAACTTTAAATTTTTTTTTCTGTTGCCACTGCTAATAGAATGAAAACATTTTGAGACCAAAATATTGGAGTATTTTATCTATATTTTTCCTCACTGTCTTTTTTGGATTATTGTCTGATTTCAAGGTCTAATCAACTTCAATTGACTTTTGTGTTAGGTGTGAGACCTAGATTTATCATCCTTTTTCTTTTTTTTTTTAACAAGTGGTTATCCAGTTTGTCCAACACCTAAGTGGACAATTTTTAAAAGAAAAAAACTATTAAAATGTCACTAAAGAAAAAATAAGAAGAGAGTCCTATGACAGAACAAGGAATTTGTAGCTAAGAACAGCAAAATTAACACTCAGGTCTTGTGTTTGGTGAGTTATATCAACGAATAAGTGAAGAAACAAGAGAACTAATTTTATAGAAACAAGATTCTAGAGAATACAGATGGTGCATAAGGCAGGAATACAGTGTAGGGCCAAAGACACTTGTCTTCAAGTAGCCAGAACTTATTTGAATTACCTGCTCCACTTGATCCCTTAGCATGCTACAGCTCTATGTTAATCACTGAATACACTACTGGATGCTGAGGAAGTCAAAGAAGAGGTGTGTGAGGTGTGTGTGTGTGCGTGTGTATGTTTGTGTGTGTCTGTGTGTATATGTGTTTGTGCACGCACTAGCGGAAGAATAATAGCAAGAAGATATGTAGAGACTGTTTGTAGAGGGCTACAGATACATGGTTGTATGATATGAGTAGAAATAAACACAAGTTTATAACATAAACATTAACTCTATCCTTAATCAACACCTCAACAAATATTTTGGATTAAAAAATTGGTCAACATAATCAATTCATTAAGTCAAATAGTATCTCAAAAAGTAGGAGATTTTTCTACAATCACTTTGCCTATGGAAACATAGAGATATGCTTATCATTTGTCATTAGGAAATGCATGCTAGGGTCCTAAAAATTGCTTTCCATACTTATTGAACCATCAAACCAAAAAAATCATGCATTTTAAAAGAATACCATAAAGCAAGTTTATCAAGAAGATGCAGTGTGGGTAAATGGGATGTGATACTTGAGATTTTAATGTAGGGACACTCCAGGTCAGTGTGGTGTCAGAACTTTCTAAGTCTGAAATTTTATTATTAACACTATTGTAAGTCATGGTACCTAAATAAACATTGAAAAGAAAGAAAGAAAAGACACCAGAGAACATCAAGTATTGGGGAATTCATTGAGTGAATGCAACTTTTCTACCTTACTAGACAATTATATCACTTTGAAAAATGTTATTTTTTTGGAAAGTTACGTGTGCATTCACCATGTGACCAATCCATCAGTTTCTCTAATAGATATTTATGCATAATATATGAAAAGGTAAATGTATATTAAGATTTTTATAAATTTAAATTTTGTAATTACCAAAACTTGTAACAATTCCTTGAACCTGTGGCTGGATAAACTGTGCTATATCCCACAATTAACTATTTATTATTAGCAATAACAGAAAATGCTTTATACTAACATCAACATTGATGGACTCACAGAAACTATGGTAAAAAATCTGTACTTCTGAATCTCTGTGTTGTATGGTTTTTTTTTTCATTTATATGACTGGAATTGATACTACAAATACAGACAATGGATCAATAGTTACCAGCAGAGGTTTTCAGGGAAAGACTGGCTACAAACTAACAGTGTAAAGTAAATCTATACCTATTGTATATGGTATAAAGAATATTTTCTATGTCTTACATAACAGAGTATGAAACTGGACAAATGTATAGACTATAAAATACAGAAACTTTTACAGTATCTGAGTCTAAAATTAAAATTTAAATTGACAAAAAAGACATTTTTTTACATTTTTACATTTTTTACATTTTTTACATTATTTTCTATGTCTTACATAACAGAGTATGAAACTGGACAAATGTATAGACTATAAAATACAGAAACTTTTACAGTATCTGAGTCTAAAATTAAAATTTAAATTGACAAAAAAGACATTTTTTTACATTTAAACAATATCTATAATAAACTTGGGATTTAAGTATATATGAAAATATAAGGCAAATATGAGAAAATGTTAGAGATACAATTAAAGTTTTAAAAGTATAAATTTTATTCCTTTAACAATGATATAAAATGTAGCATATTATTCTTAGGGCCACAATTTCATTTTCTTAGATATTTATAAAATATTTCTCATAAATAACAACATCAATGGAAAAAGAATTATTAGAAAAAATGTGATTTCTATTAAAAGCAAAACATATATATATATGTGTGGTAACATTAAATATTTTAGTAAAAATTGAAATAAAACCATTAATTACCTAAAAGGCAAGCAAGTCATGAGAATGACCTGCTTTGATAAAGTAGATATCAATATTATAACTTTATAAATTTTTGGTTAAATTATGTATTTCATAAGTCTTAAAGAAGCAACTTGTGGCCTACTTGTAAATTTTAAGCACTTTTCACAGACCCTTAGCTAATTTTTATCTAAGTTACATTTCTAATAACTGAAAGCAATAGCCTGTTTGACTATTACAAATTGGGTACTTTTAAATAAATATATACCTACTTTAATTTGATATGTCTTATTACATTAAGAGGTAGAAAACTACCAATACTTCCAGATAATTGATCTGGGCTGGTACCTCTGTGGCTTTCTCCAAAAAAGTGGGGAGGGCAGATTCCCTTATTGCAAGAACTACAACCGCCCAGCACTGCACCTTACAACCTCCAACAGAAATGGCCCAATTCATATATTTAAAAAAAAGATAGTATAGTAATAACTCCCAGGGCAATACAAACGAGGGTGAAGAGTACCAGTGGTAGGTAGCTTGGCTATGCCAGTGATAGTTGGCAATAATCTTTCTGAACTAGAACTGGGTACTGAAATGAGTTAAAGTGATATGCATGATACCCCTTCAGTTATAATATTGAAAACCACAGTGTCTAAAAGGAAAATAAGAGGAGAGAGAGTGAGAGAGGGAGGGGAGAGGGAGGGAGAAAGAGGAGGGAGTGAGAGGGAAGGAGAGAGAAGAGGGAGAGAGAGGGAGGGAGAGAGAGGGGGGAAATATCTGCCACAAAGACAGGCAGGGGAGAAGTCAGGAGGGGCGTGAGGGAAACTAGAGACATTGGGATTGGGGATGGGAAGTGTACACTGGTAAAGGGTACTGTATATTTGTATGACTGAACCTCAATAATAAACAGCCTTGTCTCTGTTTATCTCATGGTAATTGACTGGTATTATAATAATTTCTTTTAAAAAATAACTAGGAAAAAAAAGTGCCAAACATCATTGAATGATGAAAATCCACATCTCTCATCCACAAAAATGTAATGTTAGAATATTTCAAGTAGCAAAATGGTTCTTATAATAAAGAAAATAGAAATATTTAAGCAACATATATGAAGTAGTAAACTTGAATCATCTCTTGATTCTAATATAAATGAAATAGCCATCAATTTTAATGCAAAATCTATACTTCTGTTTATTTTCCTCTGCATGTGTGCATTTACCACTCTATGCTTATTAAATGCATCTATAATAAATAATGTTTGTATTGGTTTCCTAAGTGAAAACAAAGCAGTTGTTATTCATTCTAAAAAATGATTCCTGTAAATTTGAAAAATATAACCTAAATATATTCTATTTCTTTTTCAAATGTTACAGTTTTTCTTGTCAAGTTTTACAAACAAATGAAACAGTGCTAAATATTTATATAAGCGCTATGAATTATAAAGCATGTATATGGAAGCTTTCTCATGCGTCTTTCTCTCTCCCTCTGACTTATTTCACTCAGCATGATAGATTCCATGTACATCCATGTATAGGAAAATTTCATGACTTCATCTCTCCTGGCGGCTGCATAATATTCCATTGTGTATATGTACCACTTTCTTTAGCCATTCGTCTGTTGAAGGGCATCTTGGTTGTTTCCAGAACCTGGCTATTGTGAATAGTGCTGCAAGAAATACAGGTGTGAGGAAGGGGTTTGGTATTGTGTTCTTGTGTTCTTAGGGCATATCCCTAGGAATGGAATAGCTGGGTCGAATGGGAGTTCAATTTCTAGATTTTGGAGGAATCTCCATATCGCTTTCCATAGAGTATAGACTAGACAGCATTCCCACCAGCAGTGAATGAGAGTTCCTTTCTCTCCACATCCCCGCCAGCACTGATTGTTCTCATTCTTTGTGATGTGCGCCAATCTCTGTGGTGTGAAGCTGAGAAGCTTCTGCACCTCAAAAGAAATAGTGCCCAGGATACAAGAGTCAACCACCGAGTTTGAGAAAGTATTCACCCAACACCCATCAGATAAGGGGCTAATATCCAAAATATACAGAGCACTGACAGAACTTTAGAAGAAAAAAACATCTAATCCCATCAAAAAATGGGGAGAAGAAATGAACAGAAAATTTGATAAAAAAGAAATACAAATGGCCAAAAGGCACATAAAAAATGCTCCTCTTCACGAATGATCTCATTCAATTCTTACAATAATTCATTGCATTAAGTATTAGCTTATTTTGGACAAATTAAGATAAAGAAACTCAGAGAAGTTAAAAGGCTCATGCTTTTTGCATTTTTATATATAGAAAAATACGATATAAATTAAGTATTTTTCTATACTAAATCTAGCATTCATTAGAGTTTTACTTTGTTCCTTCCACTCTAGTAAACTAAAATGAAAAGAAAAATCCTTGAAAAATCCCATAACAGTTGCTTTTGGATAGATTAAATTTTAGCTCTACTCTTATAGTTAAGGGTTTAAAGATTTGAGATGTATTTATTTGCATGGAAAAACATTTATTTGCCTTGAAGAAATCTCAATGATTCAATGCAAACATTTCTCACACTAAAACATTAATTTGGCAAGGTCATTATATACCAGATCAAAGTCCAGCCAACCATATTATCTCCTGTTGCTAGTTAGTCATTGGCTTTTTATAATAAAATGGTCTCCCAACATTGTCTTAATAGAATGTGACAATTCCCCAGATTTGAGGGAATCTCAGAACTAATAAATTTAGAACTTCCAGTTGTTTTTCTACCTGAGGAACATGCAATTTGTATTCAGCAAATAAGGTTCAGATAAAATATGAATTCGTGGAGCACTTTTCTGAATAGCTTCTTTGAATTGTTCTGCCATTTATCCAAGTTTTCATTTATTTCAGACTTTGATCTTTGTCTCCATAGTTCATCAAGATCACTACCTTCTGTTTAAAGACACCTAAACTGAAAAGATAACACAGTAAATGCTTTTAGAAGACAAGGGTGATCCCAGATCTTTTTCCTCCTTTTTTTTTTTTTTTGGCCATGCTAAGGAGTAACTCATGGGTCTACACTCAGGAGTCACTTTTGACCTTCCAAGTCAATCCCAGGACACTCACAGGTAAGGCATATGCTCTACCTATTATGCTATCTTTCTAGACCTTTCCTTCTCTTAGTGATTTTATTTATTCCCTTTTTCCTACTCAATGTTTAAAAGCAATTATTTCTTTTTTTTTTTTTTTTTGTTTTTGGGCCACACCCGTTTGACGCTCAGGGGTTACTCCTGGCTAAGCGCTCAGAAATCGCCCCCTGGCTTGGGGGGACCATATGGGACGCTGGGGGATCGAACCGCGGTCCTTCCTTGGCTAGTGCTTGCAAGGCAGACACCTTACCTCCAGCGCCACCTACCCGGCCCCAATTATTTCTTTTTGCCCCAGTTTAAATCCTTGTTGACGAGAGGAAAAGTCTAATCCTGAGTATCTTTCATTGTGTCCAAAAGCGAAATTATAAACTAATTATCATATTAAAATAAAAAGATTCATCAATCTTTTTTCTTTCTTTTTTTGTTTGTTTTTGTTTGTTTGTTTTTTGGCCACACTCAGTGATGCTCAAAGGTTACTCCTGGCTATTTGCTCAGAAATTGCTCCTGGCTTGGGGGACAATATAGGACACCTGGGGATCAAAGCATGGCTGTCTTAGGCTAGTGCACACAAGGCAGATGCCTTACTCCCTGTGCCACCACTCTGGCTCCAAGATTTATCTATCTTTTGTACAATATTTACATTAACTGTAAAGTACAATCAGTAAAAGATTTCAAAGACATTTTATGGCCATGCTTATTGTGGGTTATCCTCTATTTCTTTTATTTCTTTATTTATTTTTGCTTTTTGGGCCACACCTGGCAGCACTCAGAAGTTACTCCTGGCTCTGTACTCGGAAAATACTCCTGGCAGGCTCTGGGCACCATATGGGATGCCCAGCTTTAAATCCAGGTAGTCTGCATGCAAGGCCAATAAATGCCCTTCCTACTGTGCTATAGCTCAGGCACTATTACTTGCTATTCTTATTTGAGGTATTGGAAGGTAAATTTTGAGTTATTGTCATGCGAATTATCTTAATCTATGATTTCTTTCTGGAGTACATGGCCACATTTCTGCTACTTGCCATTGAGCCTAGCTTTAAAGTAGGACTGACTTTGTGTTGGCATAATTCAACAAACCTTATGTAGCTGCATATATAACTGCTTATTTTGTAAACATGGGTTCCAGTAAGGTGAGGAATGAATTTCCTTGGCCTAGAAACCCCTCCATATAATGTCAGTCATATAGAAACATGTGGTAGTGACTGGAATAAAGGCAAGATAGATACCTGCAGCTTCTTTTCTTCTTCTACAGGATGACCAAATGGAGACCCATGGTGCTTGGAGGAGAATTGCCTTCTCATCAAGGAAAAGAAAAAGTAGTACACAGATAGGTGTTTTACCAATCTTGTAAATCAAAATAATTTCAAGAATGCACATGACACAATTAATAAAGTCACCTAAAGGAGTTTTCTCTATTGTGTAAAAAATATTTCATACTCAGTTGTAAACAAATCAACATATGGGGCCAATGGGTATGGGCATGGTTAGCTGTGACTTCTGCTAAAATCCTTTCATGCAAGAAAACTTCATATTTCTTTTGGAATTTGAGATTATCTTCTCCAATTACATAATTGCTAGCAGATTTTCGTGTGTGTGTGTGTGTGTGTGTGTGTGTGTGTGTGTGTGTGTGGCTAAAAGATTGCAATCTGTTTGCTTAATGCCAGCCCAATTTCCATCTTACATCACAGATAACACTAACGTTAACTTGTCGGGTGGCTTTCTCAGAAATCCTCTCTACAGAAAAGACCATTAGAAGAGTACATCTGGCATCTAGACTCTTTTAAATGACTCACCTGTTTGGATCACTCCTACCAAGGATTATTCCCATTATTCATTTAAGACAACTGATCTGAGATCTTATTTGCATCTGTACTCTCTCTTTCTCATTGCCTTGTAACAAAAATGTAATCAAGAGGGAGACTATAATATTCACACTCGGGGCATTGAGAGGTGCTACTTCAGAGAACCACTTTTGTCTTCACTCTTGGGATTGTGATCTCTCTGTCTTTCTGTGTGTCTCTTTCTGTGTCTTTGTGTTTCTCTCCCCACATATATGAGTACTGCAAAAGAGTATGTTGCTTTTAACCTATTTTATCCTATTAAATTTTAGTCTGCATTCATTTACAACAAATGTTCTTCTAGATATTCATAGTATAGTAAGTATTCAAACACAAGAAAGCTATGCTGATTTCAAAAAATCAAAACCTCACATTCTGATTTCATTCTCAATTGCTTCAATACATCAATTGTAAAATGTTTTGCAATAAGAATCTAGTCCAGGGCCCAGAGAGATAGCACAGCGGTGTTTGCCTTGCAAGCAGCCGATCCAGGACCAAAGGTGGTTGGTTCAAATCCCGGTGTCCCACATGGTCCCCCGTGCCTGCCAGGAGCTATTTCTGAGCAGATAGCCAGGAGTAACCCCTGAGCAATGCCGGGTGTGGCTCAAAACCCAAAAAAAAAAAAAAAAAAGAATCTAGTCCAGAATTGTATATTATATCTAGTTTTCTTTTATAATTTTTAAAATTTAAAAATTAATTTCCTTATACAAAGTTATTCATGATTGAGTTTTAGGCATGCAATATTCTAATACCCACACCTTCACCAATCCACATTTTTTACCACCAATGTCCCCAGTTTCTACCCCCACTTTTTCCACAACTGCCTGCCTCGATGGCAAATATTTTTTCCCTCTCTATTTCATTTTGGCTTTTTATGGAAGGGTATAATGCATATGACTATTACCTTTAATCACCCAGTTCTTATCCAAAATGATTATTTCTCACTATCTTTGTCATGGTAGTCCCTTTTTTGCCCTAACTGCATTTGTATTCTCCTGTGATAAGCTTTCTGCCATGTACCAGTCTTCATGGCCCTCATCTCTAGTGTCTCTAACAATGGAATATTATACAATTTTTAGGAAAAAAATAAGCAATGAAATTTGTTTATACTTGGATAGATATGGAGAATTTTATGCTAAGTGAAATGAGTCAGAGGGAGAAGGATAGACATAGAGTGATTGCACTCATTTGTGGGACAGAAAAATAGAGATTTTATGGTAATACTACCCAAAGACAATAGAGACTAACTAGGGTGAGTAGGGTTAGTCTGTACTAAGAATCTTGCCACAAAGACAATAGAGATGAGGACATTTAGTTTTCTCTAGTTTTCCATGACATGAAAACAGTCCTTCATCTTTCTGTCTTTCAGCCATTGTTTCTGAAGATATATGATAATTATTCTCTACATGTAGGCAAACTATAGCATTCAAGTTAAATTCAACTTTTGATGTGTTTTATACAGTTCTATACATTTAAATATTTTAAAACAAAACTCATAAATATGTGATAAAAATAAGATATTCATAGAACTTAAAAATTTTTTCTTTTGCACTTCATTAAAAACAATCTGAAGATTTATATTCAGTTTTATAATCTTTCACTGTGAATTTCTTTGATGGTTGGTTTCCTTTGTATGCTTATGTTCTATGAAGCTTTACATGGTAAACAATATTAGTGATACTATATTTCTTTTAGTGAATTGTGTCCAAAGTCACAATTTATTTATCTATTTATCTATTTACTTATTATTTATCTATTTATCCTGTTTTAATGCTTTTCATTTTATCTTATAATGTTATTAATTTGATATTGGTTTCTTTCCTAATAACCAATTTTTTTATAATCAACTAATTTTCTGGACAATATTCAAAGACCATATACATTATAAATTTTTTTCCTTAGACATAGCAGCACTGAAGAATCCTTTCAGAATATAGTTAACTTTGGCAGATATAAAATAGTGAATTATTATTCGTCATTTGTTTATTTTTTTTCCAATTATTTTTTTCCCCTCGGCTGTGCACCCATGGTGCTCAGGGCTTACTCCTTTGCTCTGCACTCATATATATATATATATATATATATATATATATATATATATATATATATATATATATATATATAATTTTATTTAAACACCTTGATTACATACATGATTGTGTTTGGATTTCAGTCATGTAGAGAACACCACCCATTACCAGTGCAACATTCCCATCACCAATGTCCCAAATCTCCCTTCTCCCCACCCAACCCCCGCCTGTACTCTAGACAGGCTTTCTATTTCTCTCATACATTCTCATTATTAGGACAGTTCAAAATGTAGTTATTTCTCTAACTAAACTCATCGCTCTTTGTGGTGAGCTTCCTGAGGTAAGCTGGAACTTCCAACTCTTTTCTCTTTTGTATCTGAGAATTATTATTGCAAGAATGTCTTTAATTTTTCTTAAAACCCATAGATGATTGGGGCCGGGCGGTGGCGCTGGAGGTAAGGTGCCTGCCTTGCCTGCGCTAGCCTAGGACGGACCTCGGTTCGATCCCCCCGGCGTCCCATATGGTCCCCCAAGAAGCCAGGAGCAACTTCTGAGCGCATAGCCAGGAGTAACCCCTGAGCGTCACAGGGTGTGGCCCAAAAACCAAAAAAAAAAAAAAAAAAAAAACCCATAGATGAGTGAGACCATTCTGTGTTTTTCTCTCTCTCTCTGACTTATTTCACTCAGCATAATAGATTCCATGTACATCCATGTATTGGAAAATTTCATGACTTCATCTCTTTACTGTGATACTAACTATAAGTTAAAAATGGTACCTCTATCACTCCAATGTCATATCTACATACTTAGAATATTTAAATACATACTTAGAATATTAAATATAAGGAAATACTTTATTTTCTTAAAATTTATTTAGTTATGGCCTTATATATACTATATGTAACATATATAGAACTATATATTGAGTTAACAGTCACCATTCATAACAAATCTTATTTTTAATTGGCTACATCAATGATTATCTATATTTATTTTATAGTCTAAAATTAATCCAGGGCCCACATATAGCAAACAGACCTTCTATAACTGAGATACATACCTTACCCAACCTATAATTTTTGGTGTTTAATTTTTCCAAATTCAAGAAAGAACTTTTTCAAACAGTTTTCCTATATTTTTGACATGTCCCTACCATCTTATTTCATACATAAACAGACCTTTTCAATTGAAGCACAAAGCTTCAGAATTCAGTTCATAATTTCCAGTTGTATTGATCATTACTGAGGTAATAATGGTTTTAGGATCCTATCAAAAGTTGACAGAGATCAAGAGTTGATAGAGAATAGGAAGAGTAAGAGCTCATGGGCTACTGTAAAGTTAGCAAGTTCTGGGGCTGGAGCAGTGGCACAAGCAGTAGGGCATTTGCCTTGCATGTGCTAACCTAGGTCAGACCAAGGTTCTATCTCTTGGCATCCCATATGGTCCCCTAAGCCAGGGACATTTTCTGAGCGCATAGCTAGGAGTAACCCCTGAGTGTCACTGGGTGTACCCCCCCAAAAAAGTTAGCAAGTCAGAATCATTCTCAGGTCATAGTTAAAATCATATGCAGGTCACTTTAATACCTAAAAAGAATGAATGTGATTAATAAAGAAATATATCTTCCATTTTACCATTTTTTCCATTCTGCTGAAAAAGGATCCTGGATGTATGCTGTCACAGTGTCTGAAATTGAAGAAAATGCAAATCTTGTAAAACTAATTTTGGACAAAAATTTTTACTGGAGAATGATTTTCATGTGAGTAAAAGAATTAGTTTCTTAAAATGAATCAAAACATATTTTATGTTGGGGACATTATTGGTTCCTTTTAATTAGACAGTATGTTAAGAAATCACATATTTCATTAAAGGAAGACAGAAGCTCTAAGATAAATGAGAAGAAAAGTATAGGAAGCTGTGAGTGAAAATCGAGTACATAAAAAATTTAAAGTAGTGGTGCTCAAATCATTGTCTTACTGATACCTTGAAATTACTATGACAATAGAAGTCAGCTCTAATTGTCTGTAGGCTATTTCAGAAAAGCAGATAAAGGAAGATGTGACACAAGTGGAATATATGGTCCTAGTATTCAGTCATGGTATTTAATTCCTTTTGCCACTTAGATTTGATGTGATTTGGGGCTTTTTCTTTATTGTCTTTAGTTCCCAAATTAATCCAGTTTGACCTACACCTTTTGAAAAAGGATTTATATGATTATGACTCTTAGGAACCCTTATACAAAAGAGGTTGGGCATGCTTGTTATTCCTGTCAGTTGCTATTCATCACAAACTTTGGGACTTTTTTTTATTTCTAAAATAATATCAGCAGAACAAGTCATGGAAGAGTTTCAAAATTAAATCTTTTTAATATTGACTAAATTGAAGGACCTAAGTAAACCCAGGTTATTATTAAATACAATCAACTATTCTAATATGTAGAGCTTATTTTTGCCAATAGAAATGTGAACAAATCTGAGTATGACATACAAAAAATGCACTATGTAATAAATACTAAAAACATGTATTAATTGTTATGCATATTCTCAGAGAATATATCATTTCTTTGAAAATTTGTGCTAAATAGTAAACGAATGTAGTATTAAAGAAAAGCTAACAATTTCTACAATTTATTTTTTGTTTCTTTTGAAGGGTACTCTTAATGATGATGCTCAATCTCTGTGTACTCTGGAGTGACATCTGGAGCTGGTGGTACCATATGTGGTACTAGGAATCAAACCAGGGTCACTGCTATGTAAAATAAGTACCTTATATCCTGCATTATCTCTCAGGCCTTGTATTATTATTTGTAAAAGAATTAAGAAGTTGTGTGAAAATCTGATCATGTCAAATATTCAAAAGAGTAGCTAACAATTGGGCATAAAAAATACTGATCTTTAAGAGTAACATTATCATTTACTGTCAAGTTCAAGAGTCATGGACACTGTATGGGCAACACAATACTGTATCATCTTGGGGTGAGTGGGAGGAGAGGAGAGGCACAAGTTAATCATTTTAACGAAAACCTACAGCATCATTAAATGCTCCATATCTGGGAAAAAGATAATTAATTATGTTTAAAAATCCAGGAATTATTACAAAAATACTTTATGATATTGTAATGTATCTTATATAGATAATCTCTAATCTCAGAGATAAGAAGAAAGCAAGACATATATGAAATACCATAAGGAAATTACTTGGATTGAAATCTTGGTACCTTCTATATCTCTTTTTAGTATTGGTTTGTATTTTGGTCCCTACCCTGTGGTATTCATAGCTTATTCCTGGTTCTGTCCTCAGGGATCACAAGTGGCAGGTCTTGGAGAATCATCAAAGGTCAGGGATTTAACCCAAGTCAACCACATTTAAGGCAAATGCCTGACCCAGGGTTCTATCTCCTTGACCTGTCAGTCATATCATTTTTATAAATATTAAACATAATAACAGTATTATAGTAAGTTAATTGACACATGACATGTTTAGAAAAATGTATTGGGGGGGGAGGAGGAGGGAAGAAAAAAAAAAGAAAATTGTATTTAAGTTTCATGCTTCTTTTTTAAGCCTTCCTGAAATGCAGATTTTGTTTTAAAAGATCTTGCCAAAAGTATGTGATTGCACTGATCTAACCAAAAGTGTATCATTTGGTAGCAGCAGATGAAATAATTATAAGAATTACAGTGTAATTAATGGAAACAAAGGGATTGTCCAAATTCTGTTTGACCACTCATGATTTGATATCGACATGAAAATCAACAAGAGAGAGCTCATGGGGATTGAAAATAAATAATTATACAATGAACATGAATCACAAAGATAGCTTATAAACATGTAAAGTTGATATAATCTACCTATAAATATCTGCACACTTTCTGAAATTTATAGGATACACGTAAACGTGTTTTATTAGGTATTTTATAAAACGATGAGAGATGCAATAGAGAAAAAGAATCGGTTTTACAAATGACTATTCATCCTAAAAGATTCTGAACTCTTGGACTAAAAAGAAAATAGCTATTTTCCCCCCAAATTTAGCTCTGAAGATTTAGCATGAAGAAATAATGACAAATGAAATCAGACTGACTCATTTTTCTTAATGCTTCTTCCTCTGTTCTTTTTCTTTAGCTCTGACTGCCTATAGTTTGGGCACATACCTGAAAGCCTGAAATCCTTGGAGACCAACTTGGCAGTCATTAGCACATTGTTTTTGAAGATAAAGACACAGATGACTCATTGAAGGTGGAAATACAATGTGAGGGGGGAAGCTGACCCAGAAATGAACTTCAGACTGCCAACATTTGTTACAATAGATGATGTTAGTTATGGAACTTGCAAAAGGGGAGCTAAAAAGGTAAGTAGAAATCCATAAAATGGATGGAAAAAAATCATCACATTACCTAAGAAACTTTTGAGAAAGAGCCATAGGATTTGATAGCAAATCTACGGATGAATTTGTACATGTTCTTTGGGGGGAATTATTAGGGAAAAAATCAGCTTGCTGTTTTTAGAAAAGTCAAAATTTTCTTAGAAAATTAAGATTGCATATATCCAAAATCTTTCTTGAAAGTGTATTATAAAATTGAGAGAAGGAAAAAAATAGTGAATGAGAACCAAGGCTCAAGTGGTCTCAGGAGCATTGAGTGGGGAAAAAAAGTCAGATCTAAGTACCCAAATCAAAGTCAAGGACAATAGAATCAAGAGACCCAAACTATAACAAGCTAAACACAAAATGGACCTGTTACACTAGCAGTCTAGGGGATAGAGGTATGGGATGCATAGCAGGGAACTATGATGAAGGGAGGTCAACACTGGTGGTGAGAATGGCCCTAGTTTATTGTCACTCTATGCCTGAAATACAACTGTGAAAGACTTGTGATTTACAATAGTCTCAATAAAAAATTTAAAACATAAAATAAAAGTGTATTATGAAAAAAGAGCCCTAATGACGGTGAAATGGATGCTCAATCTACAACAAGCTGTAAAGTAGAGACCAGTTGCACTAGCATTCTGGGGGGTAACGGAGGGAGATATGGGATACATGCTGGGAACAAGGGTGGAGGAGGTCAGCACTGGTGGTGGGAATGCCCCTCATTCATTGTCACTATGTACCATAAATGATGCAGTGAAAGATTTGTAATGCACTTTGGTCACAATAAAAATTAAAAAAAAAGAAGTGGAAAATGGAATGTTGGAAAGAATAGACTGAGTAATAAGGGAAAGTTATGGTACAAAACATGCTTAAGATTTAGTGTAGGGAAATAATATACAAAGAAGAGTTAAGAAGGGGAACACAATTGAACTCCTAAGCATAGGTATAATATTTACTCTTTGATATCAATTTCTACAGCAGGAACAAAAACATACATGTTGATGCTGGTAACTTTTAAGATTTAAGGTGGGTTTTTGAGTAAAAAATCTTGCTCAACAGTACCTTTTAATAAGTCACTTCAAACATTTCAGACAGAAATTCAAAACACTCCAATGAATTCAAATTTCATATGATATTTCTTTCTGTAAACACACTAATCTAGCTAAATAAATATCTCCAAAAGTACTAACTATAGGTCTTTCCATGCTATTTAAGTCAATTAATCTCTTCTGTAGAACTAATATTAATTATTAGTTTTTAATAAAATCTTCTTTACTTGCAGTAATTGTCTTCTTTGAATATGTCAAAGGATCACTAGTTATGTTGAGAAGAGAGTGCCTTATTGGTGATATGATGTGGTGTAATGTTACTCATTTATTTTCAAAACTATAGTTTTTTGTTTAGAAACTTGATAGGAAAAAAAACCTGGGAGACCAGTATTTTAGAAAACTGTGAGGGGCTGGAGTGATAGCACAGTGCTAGGGCATTTGCCTTACACGCAGCTAACCCAGGATGGATCTGGGTTCAATCCCTGGCTTCCCTTATGGTTCCCCAAGCTGGAAAAGTTTCTGAACGCAAAGCCTGAGTAACCCCTGAGCATCACGAGGTGTGGCCCAAACCCCCCCTCCAAAAATAAAAAAGAAAACTGTAAGTGAAAATTATTGTAATGTTTTGAACAAAAAAGAAAAATATGATTGAACCAAGACAAGCCTGGTCATATATTCTTATGTACAAGACATTCAGAAAGTATATCAATCTATGTGTTGCATATTAAGAATTATTTGTACAAAATAATTATAGGTCATATGAAAGAATAACAATAATTTTAGTTTTTTTTTAATTTTTTTTTTTTTTTGGTTTTTCGGTCACACTCGGCAGCACTTAGGGGCTACTCCTGGCTCTATGCTCAGAACTTGCTCCTGGCCGGCTCAGGGTGCCATATGGGATGTCAGGATTCAAACCACTGTTCTTCTGAATACAAGGCAAATACCTTACCTCCATGCTATCTCTCCGGCCCCAAGTTTTTTATTTTTAATTTTAAAAGTTGATACAATCTGCAAATGTCATCTATATGGCGTAAAGTTGGGGGAGATTCTGAACTATGTTTGACCATGTTGACTCAAGGTTCCTGTTAATATTATCTGAGAACAATATGGCAATAGAGAACTATTACTGAGAAGAAACCCAGGATGAGAATAAAGATTTAAGAATCACCATTCTCTACCCATGAATTGATTTACATTTATACAACTCTCTGTGCTTGCTCATCCAAGAAAAAATTACCAAGTGAATAGGAGCTGAAGAAAGAAGAAAATCAGAGACAAATAAAAAGTAGTTCTTAAAGCACAATGTGAATAAAGACACAAAGATTTGGAAGACGAATGAAGAATGATGTCAGGCAGTGAAGAAGTAAGTTTTGTAAAGAATATATTAGTCTACATCATCACGTATTATAAAATATGAGAACTAAGAGAGTTTATAGCTGATTGCCCAGCCTGTGTGCCCTGAAGTGGCCAGAGCCACATTCCAGGGATGATTGGATCAAATAGGGTAGCCAAACAAATCATGGGTGCAATTGAAGGGGGCTTTCTTGGCTTACAGATAATTCTCCTAGAAGACAACTGAGTATTATTTTTTTCTGAAAAGGAATTAGTAGGATAAATAAGTTTAGAAATCTCTGGTATAAAAATAGTAATTTCAGTTTTGAGTTGAATGTGTAGATGAAGAAACCACAAGATATGCTGTGGTGCTTTTCAGGTTCTTTAGTTTGATTTTTTTGGTATAATTTTTATGTTTTTCTTCCTTTTTTCTTAAATTGATATTTATAGCCTCTAGAAGGACCCCTTCTGTTTCTTTCTTGTTTTATTTTTACCCTTCCCCCTTTTTCCTCTTTCTTTTTTCTTCCCCTCCAAACAGAACCACATAACTTGAACCATCTTGTTCTGCCTCACAAATTGAGGGGAAAATAATGGAGGGTACCAAGACCAAACAGGTATATGAACATTGAGTAGAAATAAAAATGATCATACTTAAACACCAAATCCAAAGCTAAGGACAACAGAAGTGAAACCCAATCTACAACAAACTAGACACAGAGGGGACCACTTATACTAGCGGCCCAGGGGGCAAAGGAGGGGGATATGAGATGCATGCTGGGAACAGGGGTGGAGGGAGGACAACACTGGTGATGGGAATGCCCTGATTCAATGTCACTATGTACCTAAAATATTACTGTGAAAGATTTGTAATTTACTTTGGTCAAAATAAAAATTATTTAATTATAAAAAAATAAACCATGAGATGTAATAAAATAATATCCATGCTTTGGAAATATGTCAGCTATTCTTTTATTATCTCAATTTTAAGTACAATTTTCAATATATTTTCTATTTACTATGAGGAAATTCCTTTATATGTACCTTGTGCCACTTTAAATGTGATAATGGTACTAAGTTTTCTTTGTAAAGAATATTGGAGGGATTTGGAAAAGAAAGACACACCAAATATTTCAGGATTCACAAGTAGGCTCACATAAATATGAGCACAACTTTTGAAGCCAGGCTCACACCATGATGAGATCTTGTAGTTTTGACTTAGTGATATTTCTGTACCTACATTGCACTCAGTTACCAGAATATTACCCATCCTGAAAGCTTCTGTCCTGCTCTAGAGATTTTATTACATATTTTCACCACCAACTGCTAAACACTTGTTGCCTTCCCCCTGCATCCCTAACATGTTTCTGTATGTTACTGAAACAAATGACCCCAAACATACACATTTGGTACCTAAATTTATAGCCAATTAGAAATTCAAAGCATCCGAATGCCCAAAAACCAATGGTTCAAGAGGTTTGGTTCCTTTTGAAAAATCTAGATAAGAATGTGTTCCTTGATTTTCTTCTATTTCTAGATTCTACCCACATTTTATTGGCTTGTGGACCCATTCTCCATCTTCAAGTCAAAGATGTTGCATCTCTTTGGTCATTCTCTATAGTCTCGTCTCTTTGGTTTCATATTAAAATCAAAAGTTTTCGATACTGTACTCGCTTCAGCAGCACATATACTAAAATTGGAACGATTTAGAGTAGATTAGCATGGCCCCTATGCAAGGATGACACGCATTTTCGTGAAGCGTTCCATATTAAAAAAAAAGTTTTCGATACTTTTGAGTGGACTGTATTAGGACCATCCAGACAATTTAGGATAATGTCTACCTTCCCAAGTCCTTCTTTTAATAAATCTTCTAAATTCCTTTTTTGAGTGTATGATAACATGTCAATAAATTCTTTGAAATGAGATGTGGGCAGCTTAACTCTGCCCATCCTAGCAGCTTCCTGCTATTCCAACAATGACAGACAATTTTGGTCTACACAAAAGCTATCAGAATTTTTATTTTTGCTATTTAATAGATTAAGCTATAACTCCTCTAATGAGAGAAAATCCTTCAAAGTTTATCATTCTCTGGTATTCTTACTCAGTCCTATGGTATTATAGAATTTTCTTTTATCTTACATCCTACCTTTCTATTACAGTGAGTGCTTCTTTATATTAATGTTTTTCTACATAGCCTACTGTGCAGCTGTTATATCCTTATTGGATCTAGCCTGCTGTATCTTATTTAGTATAAAATATACTAAGTATATTTTATAAAATTGGCATTTAATAGAAAATACTAAAAATATAACCAGGGATGTCAAAAATAAAGAATCAAGAGTATTAGTTTTAGTTATGTTTCTTTACCTTGGGGAAAACTTTAGTATTCTAGTAAGTGAAGGAAAGAATCAATGCAAAAATAAAATAAAATATACTAGATAAAATATTATGGAGAAAGGGGAGGCTAGAATCTATTTCAGAAATTAAAAACACTGATCATCAACCATGGAAAAAAATTTAGATTTCAATTTCCAGGCTTTCTCCTCATTCTAATTTAATTGGTCTTGATTTAATTGGAAAGTCTGTTTTAATTGGTCTTGGGTGAACCCTAAGTATTACTTTCTTTGATGATTAGCAGTAGGGAGGTAGGAATAGCAAATGCAAAGGCATAAAGGCTAAAATGTTAATGAGTACCACTTTGATTATCTCAATTGTCTTTGAGAATTCCAAGCTAATACTGCTTGTTGACAGCAAGGCAGGAGTTGTTAAGGGTAGTTAGACATTGGTAGATACTGGTCAAGGAACATACTAATTGAATAACTTGGTGTTTATTAACATATATTCAAACATTATAGTTAGAATAGTTTAGTTAGTTATTTTGTGAATGATAGAAAGCCTTTGTCCTGAGCTGCTTTTTTTCCTTTATGCCTTTTGCAACAATACTTTATTGATGGTTCTTTAGAAATTGCACAAGTATTCTCATTGTGGGGTCCCACTTCTTGGGGATCTAATTCCGAGTCCATAATGAAAGAGGATTTGTTACTGAATAAAGAACATTTAGTGTAAAAATAATATGAGTCAAAATGTAATGCAAACATTTTAATTGTTATAGTAATTTAGAGAGAATTTTAAGATATAAAAAAGAGTCCCCTTTCTTGTATTTTGTTTGTTCTTGAATTTTATAAGGGGTTTTGTTTTCTCCAGTCTAATATTCCACATTAAGTGCATTCATGAAGTTTGTTAATTCTCCACAAAGGAGAATGAGGCTACCCAAAATAGTTGAAATAATCTTTATTTACCAGGCTTTTAGAAATTCAATCTTTGAAGAGGGGACTCTTAATTTACATACTATGGAAATATGAACAAAGAACAAATGAACAAAGAACAGAACTTAGAGGATTGCCTAGCCCCATTCCCCCAATTCAATGTTAATCTGGGATAGCGCAGGAAGTAGGAATTTATTAATGTCATTTAGGAAACCAGTCTAACCGCCCCCCCAAAAATAAAATTCCTGAGAATCTTTGAGAGGGGGGAGTCAAAATGGAGTGAAAGAAACAATATTAAGGTTTGAGATGGAATAGTTGTGTTTACCTATTGAAGATTGAAATTCCAGTTGGAATGGAATTAAAAATATTAGTTAAATTTGTGTGAATTTAAGGCTATCAGGCCTATGTCCTTCCCCTCCAAACAATAAAGAGAACCTCTTAGGTGATTATAAATTTAAAGCATCATGTACAATATGCAACAGAAATTAAACAGGATAAATAGTACCTCTTTAGTGCTATTTAAGAACAGTGATTTCAGCACTGGAATTTTCTTGTGCCTAAGAGTACACATATGTCCTACAAGTAAAATAGTATTTAAAAGTATATTTTAAGTACAATTATTTTCAAGTGTTCACATTTCCAATATGCTCCTTCTAAAGCTAACTAGCCCTTCTCTTTCAACTGTAGTCCTTGATCCATTTTACAAAGCAAAGGCATGCTAAGACATTGTACCAGTTGTATAAATCTGAGACAAAAATAAAAGAGATAACTTGAATGAATGGTATTCTAGGTGAAGTTAATGACTATCATAACTAGTTTCATAAAAGACAACATTGGCAACCAGAGATATAGCATAGCAGATAAGGCACTTTCCTTGCACACAGAAGACCCAGTTTTGATCCCCAGTAAGTAGTTTTTCTAGGACTACCAGGATTTATCTCTGAGTATAGAATCTTTATGTTAGTAGCTCATGTGAGGTCTACAAAGCTATCAAGTACTAAGCTACTGAAAATACCTTTGGTTGTAGGTCATTTTGAGAAATTTGGTATAAAACCAGAAAGACAAAGCAATGAATGACATTGTTAAAATAAAACATCACCATTTCCATAAATTCATATATGTAAATAAGATTTCTAAACACTTCTATCTATAAAAGTTTGTTTAAAGAAGTAGCATTAATTTTTTTGAATAAAAAATCTAGTTTTCACTTAGTAACATGTAACTTTCATCATTTATTCTTAAGTAATGGACTTTCAATAAAATTTTATCTTTTACTTAAGCATTAAACTTTGCACTGCATTTGACTACTTTAGCTAAACTAGGCACTAATAAAATAAAATTTATAAACTTAGGGACACAATTTTATTCCTTGGGCATATGCTCTAAAAATATAAAAAGAAATGTCTAATAGTATTATAAAAAATTTGGTGCAATAAATCAGGTCTACTCTATCAATGTTGCACTAAAATTAAAGCAAGGAACTCAAGAGGATGTGCAGGACATAAAGTACTTGCCATGCGTTCAGTCACTTTGGCTATGATTTTGGTTCAATCTAAGCACTATACAAGGTCCCTTTAGTACAACCAGGAATAATTGCTAAGCACAGAAACAGAAATTATCCCTTAGCACTGCTGAGTGTGGTATTACAAAAAGGCCAAATCAAATCTCAGTAGCCTAAAGCCATGACCATACATTGTTTAATGACAGGAACATGGTTTGAGAGATGCTCCATTAGGCAATTTCATGGAGATCATTATATTTGCATAAGGATACTTCCATAAATCCAAATCAGACTCCTTAGTGCATACTTTGATTTTATATAAGGAACCACAACTGTACTTTCAGTGCATTGCTAACAAAGTATTATGTGGTCCTGGGCTAACTATGCATACATTCAGATGGAATAGAGGGAGTCTGGCTTAGATCTTGGAAAATCTTGTGTCTAGTTATTGGTTTAACTAATAGAAACTTAGTGCCTCTTTAGATATCTTTCATTTTCCAGTAGACTAACTGACAGAAACATGAGAGGGCAAGTCTGATTATTCAAGAGGCTTGCAAACCACCAGACATTACATCCCTTTCAACAAAGTAATGTACAAACCAATACCAGTGTGAAATGGGAGGTACAAAGCAAAGTTCAAATTGTGCAATGGCTGAAGTGTTAGCACTACTTTTATAATTCACCAAAGGGTTAAAATTAAATGGGTTTCAAGCATTAAAATATATATGAATAAATTTCATCAAGAAAGTGAAACACAAATAGAAACTGTGGAGGTAAAAAGCCAAGATAAAATTTGTGATTTTGGAGAAGAGTTTGTTCAATGCGTTTAATATGGATGATGGTGAAATCATTATGAATTCAATTATATTGGATACATTTTTAAAAGTGGTGCAGCAGTTCTATTTTAAAATGTCAATATTTACCACATACTAAACTTATATCCTTTGCAACTATTTAAACTTATGATGAAACTAAACTAAAAATGTGTAAGTGTTGAATATATTTTCAAAATTATTTTAGGGAGTATGTAAGCAAAATAAATTGAATTCCATATTGATACTGAGTTTCCAGAACATGACAAGAATATGGAAGTTTTAAAATATTAGTTAACTTAGAAGAGGCCTGAGTTAGAATAAGTCATCTTATCTATGTCTTATTTATTTATTTATTTATTTATTTATTTATTTATTTATTTATTTATTTATTTATTTATTTATTTATTTGGAATTTTTTAATCATACCCAGCAAGGTTCAAAGGATTCTCCCAACTTGGTGCTTAAGGATTGTTCCCAGAACTTCTGAGAATCAAACTCAGACCTCTAATACATGGGGGGGTCTAGACTGTTGTATTAATCTCTCTATCCCCTTATACCATGCTTAGGAATCTCATATCATGAGATAATATCAGCAAGTTTGATATAGCACCCACTTGTAGGACCTAACTATTCTTTTTTTTTTGTTAAAGATTTATATATCAGATTCTATGTCCGATGAAGAGTATCCAGAGTAAGTTCTAAAAATTTAATGACTGTGGCCTAGTTAGAAATCTAATACCAGAAATGCTTTAATTAAACCCCAGGTCTTTTACTCCACACATAGGGTAATTACAGATTTGAGATAGGAAACAGATGCTATAGCTTATAGTCTGTTGGCAGAGCAAAGATTAGCAGAGGGAATCTTATAAAGGAAACTTAAGATGAATAATTGTAACTTGCATAGCTTTCCGAATGATATTTCTAAATAAGGACAGTTGGCATCAGTAGGAAGTGCAGGAAAGACCCAAGAGCAACAAACTGGGTCTCAATAAAATGAGGACAATGAGGACCATGGTGTCTGGCAAGAAACCAGAAAAAAAGAGCATTTTGACAGACAGCAAGTGTGAAGCCCATATTCTCTTTTCTTACTTACAAAACTTTGTTAGACTCCCCAGACAAAGTTTTAGGGAGGAAGAGTACAAGGGCTTATCCTTGAGAAATAGGTTATTTTTGTGATATAATTTGTAAAATATTATTAAAAGCTAATATTTTTTCTATAAAAAGTAAAAGGTTCTGACAGCTACCTTAAAGAATCTGTGCTCTGAGTTTTAAAAAAATACTTCATTTATTTTTTAGACAAATTTATATTGACTTAGTTTCAAAAAGCCAAAAAATAAGTACATAAATCTATCACTTATAAGATGCCATAAAATGTATATTGTTTCTTTAAGCAATAACTTTGAGATGTTTTTGATTAATGTATTTCATTTTACATCTTTAAAATATTTGAATTTTTGAAACAAACGATTTTTAATTTAAAGATAGAGTATCTATATCATATAATTTAGAAACAAAGAAAAATAAAAATTTCTCATTTGGATGAATGAATTTTCATAAGAGTTATGGACCATATATATTAGAGAGATTGTTATATAACTTTTTGCAGATGCTTAAGCATGATATCTGCATAGATACAAATAGAAAATTAAGTTCTTATAATCTATAATGCTCACCCTATGTGTTTCTCGAATCTACTCATTTTGTAATGGCATAGTGTCTAGTTTTGATGGAAAAACTAAATTATGCAAGTATCAAGATGTAGTTCTTGCCTGAAGCCAGCAAATTAACTAAATGATCTTTAATTTTCCTTCCAATCCTATGATTTAATGAGATTTTGCAAAAGATGACTAAACACAAAAATCTGTGGCCCCACTGCTCACAATGAGTGTTTGCTTGTGGAACTGTGTTTTCAAGCCTTTATAGTAAGGGAATTGTGACCTTTTCTATTGAAGGACTGAGACTCATTACATGTATTCATGAGGTATTTACCAAAACCCATTAAAGTAATTGCCTTGGCCTCTTTGTTGTGAGGTCAGGAAAATAGGACAGAAAACTGGAGTATTTTCTAGGATCAGTTTCAAGAAGTGACCCAGGAATGCACACGCAGGGATAAATGACTGTCCAGTCAAGAAACACAAATCATAACAGCTCTTAATGAAGAAGATTTAATAGGCAGATTGATGTCAGTGTGAATAATTGTTAATTATATCGACTGTTAAGGGAAAAAAATAAAACCCAAGTCACAGAAATGTTGAAAGCAGTACCTACAAGTGGCAAGTATCACCACACTATGGTGAAAAAGTTTACTTGGTGAAGTCTCTGGGAGCTTAACATTTGGGTGATTTTTTAAGAGGGGACAGCATGTAACAACAAGGAAACTAATAACCTGATTTGAAAATTTGCAGATCTGAAAGAGTTGTATATTTGAAGAAGGCACACAGGTGGACAAGACACACAAAGTAAACATGTCCAACAACTTTGACTCAGAAACCAAAACCATAAATGGTAAATCAAAAAAGCCAAACCATTGATGGTAAATCAAACCATCAATGAGAGGAAATCTTAGAGAATGGCTATGGTCCAAGAGACAAGGAAAAATAAGTGTTATAGAAGAATAAAGACATAGAGACAGCAAACACTTGTTCACTTTGTGGGACTCTGAATTGATGCGGTCATTATAGAAAACAAAATGGAAGTTCCTTAAAATATTAATAGTAGAAATTCTCCCACTTCAGGTATTGACTTCTGAAAAAAATCTGAACTCCAATAGATACATGGCCTATTATGAGCAATAGACAAATAATAAATGCCCCTCAACAGAAAAATGGGCAAATAAGATATGGTGTCTACACAATAGACTACTACTCAGCTACCAAAAGGGGTGGTGGAGGATAAAATTCTGCCATTTACAACTGATTTAGACCTAAAGGTCACCATGCATAGTGAATTAAGTCAAAAGAGAAAGACAAATGCCATAATTTCACATAACATGGGGTATCCAGAGAAAGCAAACTAAAGAATTAACTACCTAACATGAGAGCAAATTTTAAGACAAAAAAACTAAAGGAAGAAATAGTGGCTGATGGATGCTGGTACCTCTGAGGCTGGTCTTGCAAGTGTTACATAAATTCTGAAATGCAGTTAATTGCTGCTTCTCCAAAGAACTGCTATTGTTGGAGTTAAGAAATAAGACTTGGGGAATTGGGGGAATGTTTAAGGGTACAATTTCACAACGATTAGATAAATTAGCCCTGGAGCTCTAATTCACAGTGTAGTAGAAATAAATAAGACCATATTATAAACTTCAAAGAGTCTAATTCAGGATTAAAATTGGTCCTCCATTTAAAAATTGTGATTATGTAATATGTTAAAGATAACAATGGATATTCTATCACAATATATAAATGTATCAGATGAGACTATTGTACACTTACTTAATAGGTTAAATGTGTTATATCTAACAAGAAGCACATTTGTATTTATTAAATAACTATGGCTTACAAAGATACTGATTGTTGAGTTTTAAGCACATAATATTTTAACACCAATCCCACCACCAGTATTCACTTCCATCACCAAGTGTCCCCATACTACTTCATTCCCAACCCCCAACCCCTCTCCCCCACCCTCTGCCTGACCCCTTATTAGGTACATTACAAAGTTCAGTGGTTGCAGCTTAGATCTTATGGCTTTCTTGTTAACCAGTGCTTTGCATGTATGACAATACTACTCTCCCACATCACCAATATAACTGTAACCTTGGTCCAGTTCCCCATTACTTGACCCCAGTGTCTAGAGAGGAGGACAGAGGGTGAAAAAAAATCAAGGTAGAAAAGATGGTGAAAAATGTGCATTTTGTTAAAAGTATCAGAAACGAACAGGAATCTTTCTCTTCTGACTCCTCCATCTAGCGCCTCTACTGGCAGAGACTCTCAAGAGTGTGGAATAGAAGTGTATTTTGACATACCTACTCCACCAAGAGGAAATAGATTGCAGAGGATGTATTTGAGGCTAAAGACAATTCATGCAATGATTGCAATAGGCTCAGTTAAATAATAATGAAAATTTTCAAGTAGATAGAAAAAAAAATCAGTGGAAGTATGCATTCAAAAGATAGATACCGAAACATCAAGAGATGATGGAATCAGTAAATCACGAACTTTTGTAACAATTAGCTTCATAAAAGTAATGTTGGAAACTGAAGAAAAGGCCTAGGGGTTAAAGTGCATGTTCAGTATAATGGTGACCTTGGTTTGATCATTTTTAATACACTGAATCTTAGGCAGTTTCAGACCTGCAAGTCCACAGCACAGCAGAACTAGAACAGTGTCATCTTTGGACACTCCCGTTGAAGCATGAGCACAGAGAATGAGAATATTCTGCTATTGGGGTACAGGTCTCCTAATCACCGCTTGAGAAAACCCTCAAACTATAAAATAAAAAATACAAAAAATTGATAACTCAGGTTATCACAAACTTTAAATGATCCATAAATGTCTATATTTAATTAAAAAAATGACTGGTGTTGCATGGTGTTGATACAAGTGATTTGTGTCCCAAATCACCTCAGGACTTAGAATTGCTTTTTTGGGAGAGTTAAAATTAATTCTGACCCATGTTAATATTGAGTTAAGATTAAGACTTGCCATATCTCTGAGACCACCGAGTTCAGAGCACACCTGTTTAGAACTTTCATACTACAGTAATTTAGTAATGTAATTTAGTAAGTCCTCAGTTCATTCCAACCAAAGGAGCAAAATTGGATGTTTTAGAAGTTAGTGAACTGGTTTCTACTCTTATCAAACTATTACATATGATTCCTATATTAACTCCTATTTTCATATTTTTAACTCAGAAACTATAAGCAGTCTGGGAGATTGGATTTTGTGTCACATGAAATTCTCTTATTGAACTGACAATTCTCTTTCATATTTTCCTATTGTTTACACAAAAAATTGCATGCCAAATAAAGTCATCACCAAATAAAAATTAATTAGTGAAAAAAATAGTTGTTCTAAGAAGACCCCTCAAAAATTTCCCTGGGTAGAGGATTTGCACATAGCCAATCAGGTCTGATCCCTGGCATCCCATATAGTCCTCCAAAGGCTTCTAAGAGTGACTCTTGAGCACAGAGTCAGGAGTAAATACTGAGCGCCATTGAGTGTGGCCCAAAATAACAACAACAGCAATATTAAAGATATTCTAGAAGACATTGACATAAAGTTGAGAACTTTTCCAAAATCATGGACATAAAATTGGACAGAATCACATTAACACAACCCACTCACCATTTTTTTACAGTAATTTTCACTGCATGGGGTCACTTTCCTGATACTGACATAAAAATTGTTAGTGGTAACATGAGGTATGATGGATATGAATTGAACTTATAAAAATAAGGGGCAAAGGCATGACCTAGTTAATTTTCATTTCCATTTGACCCCAGAGCTCTAGGCCAAACAATTATTTTTTGAGGGGGTGTTTTGGGTCACACCCAGCAGCGCTCAGGAGTTACTCCTGGCTCTGTGCTCAGAAATCACCCCTGGCAGGCACAGGGGACCATATGGATGCCAGGATTCGAACCACCGTCCTTCTGCATAAAAGGCAAATGCCTTACCTCCATGCTATCTCTCTGGCCCCAAAGCCAAACAATTCTAAGTACTCAACCACACCAGTTATGACCAACCCTGAACCATATGTTTTATTCAGAATATTTTAAGCATGGAATCAAAAAGATAAACTATCAATGTTATTTACAGGATATTCAAGGAGTAGAAAATAATTGAATTTATTCAGCAAATTCATCACCAGGTTTTAGAGTACACAGTAAGATGAAAAAAGACCTGATCTTTATTTCTTTAGGGTTTTATTTATTTGTTTATTTTTGTTTTGTTTTACTCTTGAACCACAACCAGTATTACTCATAGGTTTCTCCCGACTCTACATTCAGAAATCACTCCTGATGTTTCATGGGGAACCATATAGAGTGCAGGAGTTTGAACCGAGGTCAACCACCTGTAGGGCAAATGTCTACCAGTAAAATAAATTACCACTCCATAAAATCACCCCTAGGCAGATGGGTCTGATGAAGGGTAGTGGTGAAGAATTAATAAGTCAACCCAGTCAGAAAGAATCATGGATTCAGTTTGCTTTTCCTCTCATGGTTTCTTTCAGCATGCCAAGTCAAACAAACTATTCTCCCAGTACAAAATCAACCAGGCAAGTGAAGGGTGCAGTGATATTCAGGTGAAATTTTACATATCAAAGGAAGAGGTTTAAAGGAAAGAGTAAGATGGGAGAATGTCTTTATTTTGGATAAATAGCTGAGTGTCATCTTCTTACACCAATCCACTATACAATCTCTCCAGCCCCGAGGTCCTTATTTTCAGATTGTGTCAGCATCATGTTGGATAAAGATAACCATTTAAGTTACTTCCGGGGACACAGAATGTTGTAAATGTATAAGGATAATACCAGGCATTTGTTATCTTACAGAGGTACCAATCCATCTTCAATTTTTCAGTTGTAATAATTCTCCAAATAAACACATTTATAACCTATTGCACCATAAAGCAAATCCTATGTCTTTAGGAGTTTTAGATAATATTTTTTGAGGCAAGCAGGAGACACGGACAGATAATCCAAATTCCCACTCTAATCCTAGAATTAGTTTGCATAAAACAATAGAGTTGCCCTCCATTTACAAGTCTTTTTCCAAAAGTATTTAGTGGCACAAAATACATTGCAGCCAGGTCAGCGTTTTTTGTGTGTGAGAAAGAATCGATGTGGACTTGTAAGGCCCTGGCAAAATGCAATGACATGACAGGTTACAAGAGAAACGAGTTTCAGACAAAGAAAATAAGAGGGAAAATAAGAAAGGGTGACCTGTCAGGAAAACCCATTCTATCTAATGTACTATTGTTTTTTTTTTATGTGTGTCATAGGCCGAAGAGGCATGCCCTAAAGCAAAGGAATAAGAAGAAAAACTATTTTTAAAAATAGCAATCAAGAAATTAAAAATCATATCTTAGGCAACTATATTGCACAAACTAATCATTATTTTCCCCTCCCCATTTTCCCCTCCCTCAAAATAAGTCCTTGTCACTTTAAAATACCTGGTAGTCAAAAGAAAAGAAATTTTGCACTTTGTCACATCAACTCTATGCCAATTTCATGCAAGGCTCTCATATTCAAGCCACTGTTTTCCAAGATTTAGAAACAGGTAGATTATCTCCATCAAGTTAAATCTGAACCATAGTGACATCCATCTATTTTCTGTTTTTTTTTTTTGTTTTTTATCCACATTTTTATTTTTATTTAAACAACTTTATTACATACATGATTGTGTTTGTGTTTCAGTCATGTAAAGAACACCACCCATCACCAGTGCAACATTCCCATCACCAATGTCCCAAATTCCCTCCTCCCCACCCAACCCCCGCCTGTACTCTAAGAAAGGTTTTCTATTTCGTATATTCTCATTATTAGGATAGTTGAAACTTAGTTATTTCTCTAACTAAACTCATCCCTGTTTGTGGTGAGCTTCATGAGGTGAGCTGTAACTTCCAGCTCTTTTTGTGTCTGAAAGTTATTATTGCAAGAATGTCTTTCATTTTTCTTAAAACCCATAGATGAGTGAGAACATTCTGCATCTTTCTCTCTCTCGCTCTCTGACTTATTTTACTCAGCATAATAGATTCCATGTACATCCATGTATAGAAAAATTTCATAACTTCATCTCTAAAGAAACTGTGGTACATATACACAATGACATCCATCTATTTTAAGGAAGAAGACAATTGAACAATTTTAGACCTAATGGGGAGTCAACTTCCAAAGATCAGCCATCTCATTAAAAGTTTTGTCCATCTCCAGTAAGAGGACTTTGCTCAAACTGATAGTAACATAGTGAAAACAAGCCAGGTCGAATTCTGGACAATTATCAACTTTGCCCCATTTTTAATAAGCCCTTAAATAATTTGTTTCTCATCTGGGGATACATAGTCTTTATTCAGTGTACCTTTTAATTAATTAGCTTGCTTTCTGTGTGATTAACGGAGGCACCAGTATATCTATTAGCCCCTTGGGAGTTCTTTTGTTCACAGTCTTTAAAAAAGGCATGTTGTACAGTTGTTGATTTTAAGTTTTGCTGACTGGACTTGCAAAGAAAGGGAAAGACTTTCCAGGCAGTCAGATGTTTCCAATTTTTCCAGAAAAAGAAAATAAATACCAGCAGCACTGTGGTTTTTCTTGAAGTAGCTCTGGTTTCACGGCACTCTCCGTACAACACCGCAGGCAATTTTTTCAGGCTGAGGTTTCAACCATTAGGCTGTTAATTAAGTTAACATGTGCTGCGTGCAGCTTAATTTGGCAACAAGATTTCTTACAGGCTGTTCAATAAGAAAAGCAGCATTTCCACAGTAGTGTTGCTCTTAAACTTGGAATAAAGCTGCAAACTATAATGATCCCTAGAAAAGGAAATGAGTGTGTGTGTTCAAATGCAAAAACAAAAAATAACGCTGTTCTGCTCTTTGGAAACTCACACTCAAGTACAGGTTTACTACACTGTATCACTGGAATAGGAGCAAATACCTGTGTACATTTTTTGTTTGTATTTATTTTAGGGCTACACAGAGTCATGCTCAGAGGTAAGTCCTGGCTCTGCACTCAAGAATTACTCTTGGGAACCAAAGGAGGATAGAACCCAGGTTGAGAGCATGCAAGGCATGTAACCTACCTGCTATATACTATCTTTTAAGCACCACCATGTACGTTTGTAATACATAATGGTTCAACTAAAATTTGTCTCTGCCCAAATTCTTTCTTACAGCTGCTACTTTAGCCAACTACAAATGGATTTTTAGTAATGAATTTTCATCGCCGTTAGCTAACCAGGAGTGTGATTTATCCTTCTGTTATCCTGTTGGTCTCCAGTTTCTACTCGCTAAAAAACAGATTCACTGGTTCATGTATTAAATAAATAAGTCTGAGTTTCTCTTGTGTGCCAGATATAGCATTAAGATATAGGAATTTTGGGAAAAGTGTCTAGAACAATATATTGATAAATGTTCCAGAAAAATTAATTACATACGCTTTCGTCACACAAATACAATTTGGGAAGAAATATACCTGAAGAAGACCTTAAATATCTAAAGATTTGGGTTCGCTATTTGTTGTTTTGTTTTGTATTTGGGCCACAACTAGCAGCACTCAGGACCTATTGCTATTATTGCACTGAGGGATCATGCCTGGCAGACTCAGGGAATTATATGGGATGCTGAGGATCAAACCTTAGTTTGGTGGCATGCAAGGGAAGTGCCCTCTCCACTGTATTATAATTCCAGCTCTTGCATTTGGATTTATGATGTACAAATATACCTAGACACAGTCACTAGTTAGGGAAATAAAATTAAATAATCAGTTATCTGATCTCTCTCAGCCTCATTGGCTCATTTGTAAAGTTAAAACATTGACCTATTCATTAAGTCTCTGTCTGCAAATGTGTGGCTAATAACATTTCTCTTGGATGATATTCAACAAAATGCCTATTTATATCAAATTACATATTAGCTCTTCTTTCTTCCTCTATCTGCATTTGTCTAACACCTCAGAATCTTCAGTCATTATAAAGAAATAGACAATATTCAACAGTGGCAAACAGTTGGCCTTGGATTACCAATTGTCTGGCACTGAAGATGGGTAACAGTGGATATGAGAACAAGACTGAGGTAATATGGGGACTCCAACAGTGAAAGGTTGTATAAAAATTAGTAGTTTAATAGGGTGCAGTGATTTTTGTATATCAATACCATATACTTAAACACTATTGTAACCATCTTAACTAAACTACAATAAAATTTTAAAATTAACTCTGCAGTCATTAATTACAACCATAATGATTTATTAGTTTTGATAATATAGAAACAATGTTAAATGCTGCCATTGGGAAACCAAGTCAATATATAGATGGATCCCCCCCTGCTCTATTCTCAATTTTTTGATGTATCTATAATTATTTCAAGGTAAAATTTGAAAAATATCTCACATTGACAACATACCTCAAAAGTAAAATGAAAACTATCCAATCAATTTTCCACTGTTAGAACATTCCAACTACATTATACTTAATTACAACTAAAACTGCTTCTCTTCATTTAATTTTTAATAATATTTTATTTAAATAGAATGACATTTTATTTAATCTTTATATATATATATATATATATATAATATAATCTTTATATCCCTCCCACAGACCTTATTTGTTTTAATGAGCCCAGTGAGAAGTAGGTTCAAAACAAACTAGATTCAGAGCACTAGCAAAAACATTGCCTTCCATTTCTTAGCTTATCAGGGAAGCTCTGCCTTCCACCCTGTTTTTCTCTTTGGCAGCATTCAAGAGAATCCATATACAGAGTGTGTGTCTACAGATATAGACCACATCCTACTGATCACATACTCATTTTCTTAAATTATCTTTACCAGTAAAATGAGACTGGTAGGAATACTCACTTAGATAACAGGGACAAAAAGAGTTAATTAAACAGTGATGGCAATATATGGTCCATAAATAAAAGAGCTTAATAAAAATAAAGATTATGTTGTATAAATATTTAGATTCTGCCTAAATTTGGTATATGAGTAGATGATTATTAAAATAAAATACTTTTCTGTATGGTCCTGAGGATACTTTTCCTAAGGCTTCCTGATAACTTGGTGCTCTACCATTAACACATACATAATATAGATATTTGATGAGGAAAACAAATAAGGAAAATTTTATAAAAGTTCATTTATACCAACCTAGGACATATTTAGATTTATTAGCAGTTCAGATCAGCCATCTGTGGCTGCTAAGATAAAGACAGCTATGTCTAGGTGTTTTATTACATATTGAATATAGGTCATTACAAATTAGAAAGAAGTAATTGCAGCAAAATTAATCAGAATTAAATTAAAAATTAAGTCAATGGCAGCCATTCTTTGAAAACATGGATAAGTTATTAAAATAAAAAAATAATCAGGGTAGAAAATTGGAAAAGGTACTAAAATTTTTTTTTACAGTTTTTTTTTATTTTTTATTTAAACACCTTGATTACATACATGATTGTGTTTGGGTTTCAGTCATAAAAGGAACACCATCCATCACCAGTGCAACATTCCCATCACCCATGTCCCAAATCTCCCTCCTCCCCACCCAACCCCCGCCTGTACTCTAAACAGGCTCTGCATTTCCCTCATACATTCTCAATATTAGGACAGTTCAAAATGTAGTTATTTATCTAACTAAACTCATCACTCTTTGTGGTGAGCTTCCTGAGGTGAGCTGGAACTTCCAGCTCTTTTCTCTTTTGTGTCTGAAATTTATTATTGCAAGGGTGTCTTTCATTTTTCTTAAAACCCATAGATGAGTGAGACCATTCTGCGTTTTTCTCTCTCTCTCTGACTTATTTCACTCAGCATAATAGATTCTGTGTACATCCATGTATAGGAAAATTTCATGACTTCATCTCTCCTGACAGCTGCATAATATTCCATTGTGTATATGTACCACAGTTTCTTTAGACATTCGTCTGTTGAAGGGCATCTTGGTTGTTTCCAGAGTCTTGCTATGGTAAATAGTGCTGCAATGAATATAGGTGTAAGGAAGGGATTTTTGTATTGTATTTTTGTGTTCTTAGGGTATATTCCTAGGAGTGGTATAGCTGGATCGTATGGGAGCTCGATTTCCAGTTTTTGGAGGAATCTCCATATTGCTTTCCATAAAGGTTGAACTAGATGGCATTCCCACCAGCAGTGGATAAGGGTTCCTTTCTCTCCACATCCCCGCCAGCACTGTTTGTTCTCATTCTTTGTAATGTGTGCCATTCTCTGTGGTGTGAGGTGGTATCTCATTGTTCTTTTGATTTGCATCTCCCTGATGATTAGTGATGTGGAGCATTTCTTCATGTGTCTTTTGGCCATTTGTATTTCTTCTTTGTCAAAGTGTCTGTTCATTTCTTCTCCCCATTTTTTGATGGGATTAGATGTTTTTTTCTTATAAATTTCTGTCAGTGCCTTGTATATTTTAGAGATTAGCCCCTTATCTGATGGGTATTGGGTGAATAGTGTCTCCCACTCAGTGGGTGGCTCTTGTATCCTGGACACTATTTCCTTTGAGGTGCAGAAGCTTCTCAACTTAATATATTCCCATCTGTTAATCTCTGCTTTCACTTGCTTGGAGAGTGCAGTTTCCTCCTTGAAGATGCCTGTAGTCTCAATGTCCTGGAGAGTTTTGCCTATGTGTTGTTCTATATATCTTATGGTTTGGGGTCTGATATCGAGGTCTTTAATCCATTTGGATTTTACCTTCGTACATGATGTTAGCTGGGGGTCTAAGTTTAATTTTTTGCAAGTGGCTAGCCAGTTGTGCCAACACCACTTGTTGAAGAGGCTTTCTTTGCTCCATTTAGGATTTCCTGCTCCTTTATCAAAAATTAGGTGATTGTATGTCTGGGGAACATTTTCTGAGTATTCAAGCCTATTCCACTGATCTGAGGATCTGTCCTTATTCCAATACCATGCTGTTTTGATAACTATTAATTTGTAGTAAAATTTAAAGTTGGGGAAAGTAATTCCTCCCATATTCTTTTTCCCAATGACTGCTTTAGCTATTCTAGGGTGCTTATTGTTCCAAACAAATTTCAAAAGTGCCTGATCCACTTCTTTGAATAATGTCATGGGTATCTTTAGAGGGATGGCATTAAATCTGTATAATGCCTTGGGGAGTATTGCCATTTTGATTATGTTAATCCTGCCAATCCATGAGCAGGGTATGTGTTTCCATTTCCGCGTGTCCTCTCTTATTTCTTGGAGCAGAATTTTATAGTTTTTTTTGTATAGGTTCTTCACATTTTTAGTCAAGTTGATTCCAAGATATTTGAGTTTGTGTGGCACTATTGTGAATGGGGTTGTTTTCTTAATGTCCATTTCTTCCTTATTACTATTGGTGTATAGAAAGGCCATTGATTTTTGTGTGTTGATTTTGTAGCCTGCCACCTTGCTATATGAGTCTATTGTTTCTAGAAGCTTTTTGGTAGAGTCTTTAGGGTTTTCTAAGTAGAGCATCATGTCATCTGCAAACAGTGAGAGCTTGACTTCTTCCTTTCCTATCTGGATTCCATTGATATCTTTTTCTTGCCTAATCGCTATAGCAAGTACTTCCAGTGCTATGTTGAATAGGAGTGGTGAGAGAGGACAGCCTTGTCTTGTGCCAGAATTTAGAGGGAAGGCTTTTAGTTTTTCTCCATTGAGGAAAATATTTGCCACTGGCTTGTAGTAGGTGGCCTTAACTATATTGAGAAAGGTTCCTTCCATTCCCATCTAGCTGAGAGTTTTGATCAAGAATGGGTGTTGGACCTTGTCAAATGCTTTCTCTGCATCTATTGATATAATCATGTGGTTTTTATTTTTCTTGTTGGTGATGTTGTGTATTATGTTGATAGACTTATGGATGTTAAACCATCCTTGCAATCCTGGGATGAAATCTACTTGATCATAGTGGATGATCTTCTTAATGAGGTATTGAATACTATTTTCCAGGATTTTGTTGAGGATCTTTGCATCTGCATTCATCAGCGATATTGGTCTGTAATTTTCTTTTTTCGTAGCATCTCTGTCTGGTTTAGGTATCAAGGTGATGTTGGCATCATAAAAGCTATTTGGGAGTGTTTCCACTTGTTCAATTTCATGAAAGAGTCTTGCCAGGATTGGTAGTAGTTCCTCTTGGAAAGTTTGATAGAATTCATTAGTGAATCCATCTGGGCCTGGGCTTTTGTTTTTGGGCAGACTTTTGATTACCATTTTTATTTCATCAATGGTGATGGGGGTGTTTAGATATGCTACATCCTCTTCTTTCAACCGTGGAAGATTATAAGAGTCCAAGAATTTATCCATTTCTTCCAGGTTCTCATTTTTAGTGGCATAGAGTTTTTCAAAGTAGTTTCTGATTACCCTTTGAATCTCTGTCATATCAGTAGTGATCTCTCCTTTTTCGTTCCTAATACGAGTTATCAAGTTTCTCTCTCTCTCTTTCTTTGTTAGGTTTGCCAGTGGTCTATCAATCTTGTTTATTTTTTCAAAGAACCAACTTCTGCTTTCGTTGATCTTTCGGACTGTTTTTTGGGTTTCCACTTCATTGATTTCTGCTCTCAGCTTTGTTATTTCCTTCTGTCTTCCTATTTTTGGGACCTTTTGTTGAGTACTTTCTAGTTCTATTAGCTGTGTCATTAAGCTTCTCAGGTAAGCTCCTTCTTCCTTCCTGATGTGTGCTTGCAAAGCTATAAATTTTCCTCTCAGTACTATTTTTGCTGTGTCCCATAGGTTCTGATAGTTTGTGTCTTTATTGTCATTTGTTTCCAGGAACCTTTTGATTTCCTCCTTGATTTCATCTCGGACCCACTGGTTATTGAGTATGAGGTTGTTTAACTTCCAGGTGTTAAAGTTTTTCTTCTGAGTCCCTTTGGAATTCACAAATAATTTCAGAGTCTTGTGGTCAGCGAAGGTAGTCTGCAAAATTTCTATCCTCTTGATATTATGGAGGTATGTTTTATGTGCCAGCATGTAGTCTATCCTGGAGAATGTCCCATGTACATTGGAGAAGAATGTGTATCCAGGTTTCTGGGGATGGAGTGTCCTATATATATCCACTAGGCCTCTTTCTTCCATTTCTCTCCTCAGGTCTAGTATATTCTTGTTGGGTTTCAGTATGGTTGACCTATCCAGTGTTGACAAAGCAGTGTTGAGGTCCCCCACAATTATTGTGTTGTTATTGATATTGTTTTTCAGATTTGTCAACAGTTGTTTTAAATATTTTGCTGGCCCCTCATTTGGTGAATATATGTTTAGGAGAGTTATTTCTTCCTGCTCTACATACCCCTTGATTAATATAAAATGTCCATCTTTGTCCCTTACAACCTTCCTGAGTATAAAGTTTGCATTATCTGATATTAGTATGGCCACTCCAGCTTTTTTATGGGTGTTGTTTGCTTGGATAATTTTTCTCCAGCCTTTTATTTTGAGTCTATGTTTGTTCTGACTATTCAGGTGCGTTTCTTGTAGGCAGCAGAAGGTTGGATTGAGTTTTTTGATCCATTTAGCCACTCTGTGTCTCTTAACTGGTGCATTTAGTCCATTGACGTTGAGAGAAAGAATTGTCCTGGGATTTAACGCCATCTTTATTTCAAAATTTGGTGTGTCTTTTGGGTAGTCTTGTCTTAGATTAGGTCGTTCAGTTTTTCTCTTAAGACTGGTTTTGTGTCTGTGAAGTTTCTGAGCTGTTTTTTGTCTGTGAAGCCATGTATTCTTCCGTCAAACCGGAAAGTGAGTTTTGCTGGGTATAGTATTCTGGGTGAAGCATTCATTTCATTCAGTCTTGTCACAATATTCCACCACTGCTTTCTGGCATTGAGTGTTTCTGATGACAGGTCTGCTGTAAATCTCAGGGAAGCTTGCTTGAACGTGATTTCCCCTTTTGATCTTGCTGTTTTCAGAATTCTGTCTCTATCTGTGGGATTTGTCATTGTGACTAAGATGTGTCTTGGGGTGATTTTTCTGGGGTCTCTTTTGGTTGGTACTCTTCGGGCATGCAGGATTTGATCACATATATTCTTTAGCTCTGGAAGTTTCTCTTTAATGATGTTCTTGACCGTTGATTCTTCCTGGAAATTTTCTTCCTGGGTCTATGGGACTCCAATGATTCTTAAGTTGTTTCTGTTGATCTTATCATAGACTTCTATTTTCATCTGTTTCCATTCTTTGACTAATTTTTCCATTGTCTGTTCATTTGCTTTAAGTTTTTTTTTCCAATCTCTCCTGCTGTATGGAATTGTTATGTATCTCATCTTCCACAGCACCAATTCTATTCTCAGCTTCTGATACCCTGTCCCAGAGCTTATCCATTTTGTCATTCACTTTGTTTACTGATTTTTTCAGGCCTTTTAGTTGACATGTTATTTCAGTTTGGAGTTTTGTGATTTCTGTCTTCATATTTTCTTGATTATTATTAGTGTTCTGTTCCACTCTATCCATGGTTTTTTTGAGGTCTTTGAGCATCTTCCATATTGCTACTCTAAAGTCCTTATCTGAGAGGTTGATTAGTTGGTTGGTCATTAACTGGTCATCAGAATTGTCATCTTCATTCTCTCTGTCTGATGCTGGCCTGCGTTGTTTCCCCATTTTCACACTTGTATTGTGGGTTTTTCTACGTGTTGTGGTGGTATTCATTGGTTATATGATGCAGGCAGCACACTTCTCTGGCTCCGCCCTTTCTGGATGGGCCTGCTTGCCTCCAAGGTAGGGGAGTCCTCCGTGGATGAAGCCTCACACAGGATCAATTCTTAGGCCCGAGCACGCAGCAGAGAAGACAGTCTGGAGAGAAGTTCTTGCTTCTGTGATCCAACACAGCTCTTAGTGTGTTTTTTTTTCTTCTTGTGATGGTGTTATTTTTTTAGAAAGAGTGCATGGCTGCGTAGCGAAGTGGAGCTAAGTGCCTTCTGGAGCCTCTTTTCAGCCCACTCTCAAGAGGTTCACGCAGCAGGATAGTAGAGAGACACACACAGGCAGCACTCACAGTTTTTCACAGTCGGGCCCCACTGGACAGGCGTAGTTTTCACTCACTTGCTTGGCAGCTTCAGAATGCTGTATTTTTGGGGTTGCTTCCCAAGACTCTGAGGAGAGTTGCTGGGTAGCTTCAGTTTTTGGGGGGTTAGCTTCCCAGGGCTCTGAGGTGAGCTTCCAGAGTTCAGGAAAGACAGAGAAGAGTAGGACAGGGCTCCCTTCAGGTCCTCAGTTTCCTCAGAAGAAGCACAGCCGGGTGGAGACTCTGTAGGTAGAGCAATCAGCACTCTGCCCGGAAACCCCCACATGCAGCCATTTCTTACTCACTCACTGGCTCGCTGGCTAGCTTCCAAATGTAGTTTTTTTGGGGTTCGCTTCCCAGGGCTCTGAGGTGAGCTTCCAGAGTTCAGGAAAGACAGAGAAGAGTAGGACAGGGCTCCCTTCAGGTCCTCAGTTTCCTCAGAAGAAGCACAGCCGGATGGAGACTCTGCAGGTAGAGCAATCAGCACTCTGCCTGGAAACCCCCACATGCAGCCATTTCTTACTCACTCACTGGCTCGCTGGCTAGCTTCCGAATGTAGTTTTTTTGGGGTTTGCTTCCCAGGGCTCTGAGGAGAGCTTCCAGAGTTCAGGAAAGACAGAGAAGAGTAGGACAGGGCTCCCTTCAGGTCCTCAGTTTCCTCAGAAGAAGCACAGCCGGGTGGAGACTCTGCAGGTAGAGCAATCAGCACTCTGCCTGGAAACCCCCACATGCAGCCATTTCTTACTCACTCCTAAAATTTTTAATTGTGTATGTTATATTCTTTAAAATAGTATGGAGATTTCATTTAGATTTTAGGAATAATTGATGAATATCTTCAATGTAATCATGTATAGAGACAATGTAATTTCTTGCATTTATTCATTTTCCCCAAAACCTTAATGAATAGAAATAGAAATGTAATTTTATCAAAATGCAAATTGAGGTCCGAAGAGCTAGCAAAATAAGTGGTTTGTATGCACGATACTTGAGTTTGATCCCAGAAACTATATATTATTTCCTAAAATGCTGCCTGGAGTGATATCTATACACTGAGCCAGATATAACACAAGAGCACTGTTGAGTTTGATCTCAAAGTATAAATTAAAAACTATAAAAAGTTAATTTAGTTTACTTTATTACTGAGTTTAAATGAAATACTTTATCTTTGTTTTGTACTCATAGTCTTTTCTATATTTACCTTTATTTGAACTAATCCTACTGAAATAAATATTGATATAATCTGAATAATTAAAATAATATGGTGGATATGACAAATAGAGTAGATATCATTGAACCTATTAATTCATTTACTATTTTGAGATTCTTAAGAAGTTAATAAAATTTAGAAACTACCTATATCAGATGAATTAAACACAGATGAGAATTCAGTCTTCTATATTAGGATGGATAATTAGCCAAGAAAAAAAAGATGAAAAATTAAAACATTCATAATCTTTCTGTCAATATAGGTAGTGAACAGAGACTGTACACTAATTGCTATTGCAAAATATTTACTAACATAAGATTTATTAATTCTCTGACGACCTATCTTCAAAGTTACAAGCTATGTTGATTGTCATAAGAAGGATCTTAAGCATCTAAAAATGTCCCCAAATTTGGAATATAAAATATATATAAAATATAAAATTTGGAATATAAAATATTATGTTAATCGAATTGGAGAAATTGTACAGTGGGTAAGGCTTGCAATCAATAGACCTAGTTTGGATTCTCAGTAATCCCCAAGCACACAAAGAGTGATCCCTGAGCATAAAACAGGAGTAAACCCTGAACACTTTTGTGTATAGCCCGAACAACAAAATAAAAAAATAATGAAATTATATTAATAAATAAAGTTGTGAGTAGAAATGTTTTTCCCTTTCTTTTTTACTTTTATATATATATAATTTTTATTTTGACCATATTGGTTTACATATCTTTCACAGTATTAGGTGCATATTAACATTGAATCAGGGGAATTCCCACCACCAAATTTGTCCTCTCTCCATCCGCATTCCCACCTGCATCCTGTATCCTCCACCCTTACCCCATGGGCTGCTAGAATAAGTGGTCCCCTCTATGTCTAGCTTACTACTCAGTGATCATATATCTGGTCCTGGTACCCTCCCTTATTTCCCCTTCCATTTGAGAGGCAGAACTAGATAGTTCAAGTTATGTGGTTTTGTTTGAAGGAAAGAAAAGCAATAAAATGGGGGTAAAAATATAAAAAGCCAAAAATGGGTGAAGTCCTTCTTAGAGACTCTCAATCTCAGTTTGAGAGAGGATAGGAAAAAAGGAATTGAAACACCACAACAATACAAAAATAAATGTCAAATAAAATATCCAGTGAGCACTACAGCAATAAAGACAAGCACCACATAATAGTCTCAGTACTGAAATAAAGCCATGCCAGAGCACAAAAAAGAGAAAGATAAAATAAAATAAAATAAAATTGGAGATAACAACTTCAATATCTACACCAAAACAAAGAAGTCAAAAATAATAAATTAATTAATAAATAAATAATAGATAAAAAAGATTATTTTGTGCTTTATATTTTCCTGCATAGGCACACTAAATATTGGGGGCATTAGAGAGGAAATTCCCTTGGCCTAGGAGATACAGGGTTTCTCCACCCCTGAAGTATAATTTCATGGGATTAACTATAAACTCCTTGCTTGTTCATTTACTCTCCCCTCGATTGCTTTTGTGGAAGACTTCTGCTTCATCATGGGTGATAAAATCAGACCTTTGTATCTAGAGATCTTGGTGTCTGCACAGGTCAAGAAACGGAGCTTATGATGAAGTCTTTCTTTGTGGTTCTAGCAGTTCTGCTTCTTCAGTGTCGTTTTACTCCATCTTCTGTAGTTGATGGTCTTGGTCATTGCACTGCTCCTAGGATGGAGCCTGGGATAGAGTCTTTCATTATGATTCCAGAAGACCTTTTCAGTTGCGATTGTCTCAGTCAGACCTCTGGAATTAGAGATCTTGTTTGTTGTACAGATCCTAGACCAAAACCTAGGCTAGAGCTATTTTGTTTGGTCCCAGGATGCGTACTGTCCAGTCATGGTTGTAACAACCAGTCATCTGTAGATAGCGATCTTGGCTTTTGCACAAATCAAAAGGTGACAAGTCTTCTGATTTTGTCTTATTGTTGGCTGGTGAGGTGGGACAACCTGCTCTTAGACCAAGTTGTTCTCATTTTCTCGTTTTAGAACTGGCAAAGTTGGTGTCAGAGCAGTATTAAGGATGCCCCGGAGGGCTTTGGTTCCTGGAGCTGTTGTAGAGAACTGTGTCGTTTCTATGTCTGGGATCCAGAAGTTCAAGGCTGGACTGTCAGTGTCTAATTCCCTGGGGTCTAAGTTGGGTCCGTATGAATATGTTCCAGGTGGGAGATGGCTCTGTGTTGTAAAAAAGTATGAGTTCTGATCCCTAGTAGATAAGAGCTTGTTTTTATACGTAATATTTCCCCTTTTTTAGTGTGCCTTTGCAGGAAGAAATTCTGCTACATATATTGCTGGTGCATTTGGGGGATAGAAAGAGAAGAAAACAGAAAGAAGACAAAAAACAAATATATATATATATAAAGAAAAAAGATTTTTTAAAATAAAATTTAAAAAATAATTAAAGGGACAAAGAGATGCATATTACCTTACATTTGGGGGAAAACAGGTTAATAGGTAGTGTTATATAGGTCTTATATTTATGATGAAAGTATAGGCTTCCCCATTGTCTTTTGAGATTTTTTTGTGGTGTGTGGGTGCCAGGGTGCCTTTTCATCACACACCCTGGCCTTCTTGAGATTGAGAAAAGATTTGCGGCAGGGAGGTCATGGGTAGAGTTCTTGCAGTGGGGATTCTTTTGGAACTAAGTCCGGCATCAAGCCACAGTCCACGTTAGGGAGAGGTGATAAGGAGGGCCACACAGCATGAGTCAGTAGGGGTGTTGGTTGTATTTTCTTGCCGGGAATGAGGTGTGGATTTGAGTGGGTCTCTCTTCGCTTGGGTGCTGGGTACTGGTTCGTTGGGGTAGGAGGTCGGTCTTGTTGCCCAATGGATTAAGTACTGAGGGTGAAGAGTTTTCATAAGGTGGGAAATTGGGGATGGGATTGGGGGGTGAAGGGATAGTCGGATTTCTGAAGAGGGAAAAGGGATAGTATATGGAAGCGGCTATATGGGCTATTGTATGGGTTGTTTATAATATAGGTTTGTCTCTCAAGGAGGATTCCTATCCCTGTGTGCCTCTGCCCACATATAAACATATAGAAGTTAGCTTAGGTATATCTTAATAAAAAGAGGTGAGGAGAGCAAGAGATAAGCTAAGTACAGAAAGATAGGTAAATATAGTACATGTAAGGTGAAGAAACTAATAGATCAACTTTTGGATAACTATAGGTTTCACATCTTGAGTACTAAACATTGTGTTAGTGAGGTATATTTATAAAGGTGTTTACCCTTTGTAGTATTTTCCAAAGCACCTTATATATCAGCTTTCCTTTCCTTTAGAGGAGGTAACCATGTGGTTTTTAGATGACATGGATTGAATTGATGATAATGAAGTGTAAATGGTAGAACAAGAAGAGGGAGAAAAGAAGAGAGAGAGAAAGGAAAAAAAAGTAGTGAGAAGAGAGGAGAAATGAGCAAGGGCATGTTAGTTTGCTTGAACATGTTCTATGAGTAGGCTCTGTAGTATAAGTCTGTAGTCACAGTTGCTGCTTCGGTGGTCTGGCTGGTCATGTGCTTCAGGTCCTAAAAGAGGGTATAACCTAGAGATAAAGGTTATGTTAAAAAGTTTTATCAAGACATTTTCATAATGCAAACTGAGTATGGTATCTCGTGTGACTGAGCACCATGTTGCCACCTTAAGTTGTCCACCTTTTGTATCCAAGAACCCCTATGGACAGAAAAACTGAGAGGTTATTTTAAATATAGTAAGGTTAAGGCATTAAAGCATATTGTTTTGAAATGATTCCATTGGAGTCAGTAATTTCCCATCGTAATCTTTACCTGAAATCCTGTAAAATATCCCTAAGAAATTCTTATGGGCCTTTGTAGTAAAAGGCTGATTACATACCTGTTCTCTCTACGCTGCTGTTTTTGCTGTTGCTGGTTTCTTTATGGTATAATGTCTAGTTGAGATTTTTGTTATTTCTCTTCCATTTGTTTTGGGCACTACTCCCCAGTATATGTTGATTATTACTGTGCTTGGAGTTTCTACTCTGTTAAGCCCTGTTATTTGATCATGGATTATTAGTTGTATATATGGTGTATATTCTAGTTACTTCAGAATAGTGCTATCATTGTGTTTATCTTTCATCTTCTGGCTTACTTCATTTAACATAATATTTTCTAGGTCCATCTACGTTGCTGCAAAATCTATGATTGTATTATTTCTGACTGCCATGTAGTATTCAATTGTGTATAGATACCACATCTTAATGATCCACTCGTCTGTTGTTGGACATCGAGGTTGGTTCCAAGACCTGGCTATTATACTGAGTGCTGTGATAAATAGTGGAGTGCACACATACTTTGGGATGAATGTCATTCCGACTTGGGGGTTGATACCTAGGAGAGCAATTGCTGGGTCAAATGGTAACTCAATTCTGAGTTCCGTAAACACTCTCCAGACTGTTTTCCACAGGGGTTGGACTAGGGGGCATTCCCACCAGCAGTGGATGAGAGTTCCTTTTATACCGTATCTCTGCCAACTTAGATTATTCCCATTATTTTTGAAGTGAGCCATCCTCACTGGTGTAAGTTGGTATCTCATTGTTGTCTTGATTTGGATTTCCCTGATGAGTGAAGGTGAACATGTTTCTATGTGTTTGTTGGCCATCTTTTGGTCTTCCTTGGAGAAGTGTCTATTCATTTCATCTCCCCATTTTTCTATGGCTTTATTTGGTTTGGGGGGGCTCAGCTTTCTGAGTGCTTTGTGTATTCTGGATATCAGCACTTTATCTGACATGTTTAGTGCAAAGATTTTTTTTCCCATTCAGTCAACTATCTTCTTGTTTTAAGTTGGGTTTCTTTCACCATGCAGAAACTTTTTAGTTTGATTTAGTCCCATTTGTTTATGTTTGATGCTAAAGTTCTTGCCATTGGTGCTCCATCCACGAAGACTTTTTTGATATATAGGTCTTCGAGTGTTCTGCCTATTTTTCCTCAATAAACTTTATAGATTCTGGTCTGATTTCAAGGTCTTTAATCCATTTTGAGTTGACTTTTGTATAAGGAGTTAGGTATGGGTCAATTTTCAATTAGAAGTGTGGTTTTAATGAGTAGACTGTACCATAGAGATATTGTCCAGGATCATATCAAGGAAATCACAAGGTTTTTAAATGTAGAAGAGGTTGACAGGAAGACAGCATTGTCTGACATTGTTGCATGATAGAAGATTTAAATGGTTATTTCTGGCTTTGAAGAGAAAGTTACTACCATCAAAGAGTACAGGTAATCGCTAGAAGCTGAATAGGGTTTAAAAACTTTATTTTATTGAATCTCTGAAAGATACTCAGTTCTGCTGACTCTTTGATTCGAACTCAATGAAAGATTTCTAACCTACCAAATGTTAAGATAATAGATCTATGTTGTCTAAAACCCTTGAAATTCTGATAATTTGTTACAGGAATATAGCAAAAAGTTATACTTTTATTTTTGGGTTTATCTTAATAGAAAGTGTGGATGCTTCCATGACATCCTAATGATAAATACAACTTGACAAATTGAAATATTAGCAGTAGTCTTATTATATGTAAGAAGTAAGGTCCCCCAAATTCCACTACCCACTGAATTAAGAGATCTTGAGTGAAAAAACACACTGTTCACCATAGGAACCAGCATAAAAAATAAAATGCCACCAAAAAGCTGATATCATATTCATAATAATTACAATACAAGCATATAGCTTGTAGCAAATGTAGCAAACACACTGAAAGAATAAAGGAAAAAAACTGAGAGAATCATCATAGAAAATAATCCAAATAAAATAAATCCAAATGAAGATAAATTATCTTTCATGAAAAAGAGACAACGGAAAATAAAACTGAAATAAAAAAGATAGAATGGCAGTACTTAAACCACATATATCAATAACTCTCTTAAATCTGAATAGTCTGTACCCACCAATAAAAAGGACAGAGTGACTGTATGTATTTAAAAAGCAGCATTCATCTTCTTCATGCAAATTAGAAACTCGTATGTAACCTAAAGACAAACTCATAATGCAAGTTTAAAATAGAATATTTTAAGATAACAAGAGCAAATGCAGGAACTGCTATTCCTATTTCTGATAAGCCAGACATTCCACTCTGGAAGGAAACTAAAGACAAGCACAGATCTTTTATCCATCAAAAATACATAGTTATGGGGCTGGAGAAATAGCGCAGCAGTAGGGGCTTTTGCCTTGCACACAGCTGAACCAGGATGGACTATGGTTCAATCCACCAGCTTCCCTTAAGCCAGGAGCAATTTCTGAGCGAGTAGCCAGGAATAACCCCTAAGCATTACAGGGTGCGGCCCAAAAAGAAAAAAAAAAATAGCTGTGAGAATTGGAGAGAGTTCAGAGACCAAGGCTCAAAATTGTCTTTAAAAACAAGTTGTGCTTGCTTCGGCAGCAAATATACTAAAATTGGAACAATACAGAGTAGACTAGTATGGCCCCTGCACAAGGATGACACAGAAATTCATGAAGCATTCCATTAAAAAAAAAAAGAGCAGAGGATCACATGGCTTCATAATTAATTCTATTAAACTTTAAGTGCAAATGTAGAAAATATTCTATCTAAATTCTTCAAAGTATAAAATTTGTAGAGGGAGAAAATGTTCCTGGATTTACTTTTTAAGTACAATATTATTTTTATTTGAAAACTAGACAATAATAAAGTGTATATGTATTAGAGAGATTGAGAGAACAATATATCTGGACCATAGATGCAAAAAAATCAACAAAACTTAGTGTATTTGATCACACATGACAATCAAGTTGGAATAATTTCAGTGATGAAAGTGTAGTTCATTATACACAAATCAGTGAAAGCAATATACCACATCAAAATCAACCATTAACATAAGGGAAGAAAAGTAGCAGCATGGCCATATTAAGAGGAATGACAAAACATTAAACAAATTAACCACATCTTTAGAAAGCAAATTGAGACTTGGAGTATCACTCAATATAACTAAAAATCCACAGTGTTTCACTTAATTTTTAATTTTTTTAAATTTAATAATTATGAGATAGAGTTGAAAAGTTATTTATAATTGAGTTTCAGTCATACTATG